>NW_028168845.1:0-22442 GCF_964035555.1 Netta rufina | reverse complement strand
GTCAACGTGGTGGTTGGGTCAACGTGGTGGTGGGGGTGTTGTTGGGGTTGGGGGGGCGTTATTGGGATGGAGGGGGTGTTATTGGGGTGGGGGGGTGATATTGGGGTGGGGGGGGTCAACGGGGTGGGGGGGAGGTCAATGAGGTGGGGAGGAAGTCAACGCGGTGGTTGGGGACGTCAACGCGATGGTAGGGTCAACGCGGTGGTGGGGGTGTTGTTGGGGTTGGGGGGGCGTTATTGGGGTGGGGGGGGTGTTATTGGGGTGGGGGGGTGATATTGGGGTGGGGGGGGGGTCAACGGGGTGGGGGGGAGGTCAACGTGGTGGTTGGGGACGTCAATGTGATGATGGTGGAGTCAACACGATGGTAGGGTCAACGCGGTGGTGGGGGCGTTGTTGGGGTTGGGGGGCATTATTGGGTTGGTGGGGGTGTTGTTGGGGTTGGGGGGGCGTTATTGGGGTGGGGGGGGTGTCACCATGACCACCCAACCACCATGACCCCCCAACCATGATGACCAACCCAACCACCCAATGACCAACCCAACACCACCATGACCCCCCAACCATGATGACCAACCCAATGACCATGACCAACCCAACCATCATGATGACCACCCAATGACCACCATGACCAACTCAATGACCACCATGATGACCCCCCAACCATCGCCATGACCACCCAATGACCATGACCAACCCAACCACCACCATGACCACCCAACCATGATGACCAACCCAACCACCAAGATGACCAACCCAACACCATGATGACCACCCAATGACCACGATGACCACCCAATGACCACCATGACCCCCCAACCACCACCATGACCACCCAATGACCATGACCAACCCAACACCACCATGACCACCCAACGACCACCATGACCCCCCAACCCCCCCCCAACGCCCCCCAACCCCCCCCCCACCCCCTCCCCACCCCCCCCAACTCACCAGCTGGTGGTAGGAGACGCCGGGCCCGTCCTCGGCGTAGAGAAACCACCAAGCAGCGGCCCCCACGGTGGCGGCCCCCACGTACCCTACGGCGAGAAACCGCGTCGGCGCCGCGCCGGGCCGGGGAGGGGGGGCCCGGGGGGGTCCCGGGGGGGGGTGCGAGGCTCACCCCCGATGGCCAGGTAGCGGAAGAAGAGCCAGCCGCTGATGAGGGGCTCCTTGGGGCTGCGGGGGGGCTTGTCCATGATGTCCAGGTCGGGGGGGTTGAAGCCCAGCGCGGTGGCCGGGAGCCCGTCCGTCACCAGGTTGACCCAGAGCAGCTGCACCGGGATCAGCGCCTCCGGCAGCCCCAGCGCCGCCGTCAGGAAGATGCTGGGGGGGGTCAGGGGGGGTGGGGGGAGATGGGGGGGGGTGGGGGGGGTGGGGGGGTGGGGGGGAATAAGGGAAATTGGGGGGGTGGGGGGAATGGGGGAAATTGGGGGGAATTGGGGGAATTGGGGGAATTGAGGAAAATTGGGGGGAATAAGGGAAATAAGGGGGGTGGGGGGAATGGGGGAAATTGGGGGGAATTGGGGAAATTGGGGGAGTGGGGGGAATGGGGGAAGTGGGGGGAAATTGGGGGGAATTGGGGGAATTGGGGAAAATAGGAGGGATTGGGGGAAATTGGGGGAGTGGGAGGAATGGGGGAAAATGGGGGAAAATAGGGGAAATTGGGGGGGAATAAGGGAAATTAGGGGGGTGGGGGGAATGGGGGAAATTGGGGGAAATTGGGGAAATTGAGGAAAATTGGGGGAAATTGGGAGAATGGGGGGAATGGGGGAAATAAGGGAAATAAGGGAAATTAGGGGGAATGGGGAGAATGGGGGAAAATGGGGAAATTGGGGGGGTGGGGAGAATGGGGGAAAATTGGGGGAATTGGAGGGGTAGGGGGAATTGGGGGAAATTGGGGTAAATAAGGGAAATTAGGGGGGATGGGGGAAATTGGGAGAATGGGGGAAATTGGGGAAATTGGGGGGAATGGGGGAAAATTGGGGGAAATTGGGGGGGGTGGGGGGAAGGGGGGAAAATGGGGGAAAATAGAGGAAATTGGGGGAATGGGGAGAATGGGGGAAAATAGGGGGAAATTGGGAGAATGGGGGAAATTCGAGGGGAATGGGGGAAATGGGGGGGTGGGGGGAAAGGGGAAAATGGGAGAAATTAGGGGGGAGTGGGGGAAATGGGGGGAACTGGGAGGGACTGGGAGGAGTGGGGGGGACTGGGAGGAGTGGGGGGAACCTGGAGGGACTGGGAGTGACTGGGAAGAGTGGGGGGGACTTGGGGGGACTGGGTGGACTGGGAGGGAGTGGGAGGAACTGGGAGTGACTGGGAGTGACTGGGAGGAGTGGGGGGAACTGGGAGGGACTGGGAGGGACTGGGAGGAGTGGGGAGAACTGGGAGGGACTGGGAGTGACTGGGAGGAGTGGGGGGGACTTGGAGGGACTGGGAGGAGTGGGGGGAACTTGGAGGGACTGGGTGGACTTGGAGGGAGTTGGAGGAACTGGGAGGGACTGGGAGTGACTGGGAGGAGTGGGGGGAACTGGGAGGGACTGGGAGGGACTGGGAGTGACTGGGAGGAGTGGGGGGGACTTGGGGGGACTGGGAGGAGTTGTGAGAAATGGGCAGACTGGGAGGGAGCGGTAGACACCAGTGCGAACTGGCGGGATCCGGGGAAGCGGGAGGCAACGGGGAGGCAACCGGGAGGCAACTGGGAGGCAACTGGGAGGGGCGGGGCTCACCAGACCACCTCGCCCACGTTGGAGGAGATGAGGTAGCGGATGAACTGCTTCATGTTGTTGTAGATGGCCCTGCCCTCCTCCACGGCCGCCACGATGGTGGAGAAGTTGTCGTCGGCCAACACCATCTCCGACGCCGTCTTGGCCACCGCCGTCCCCGAGCCCATGGCGATGCCGATCTCGGCCTTCTTCAGCGCCGGCGCGTCGTTCACGCCGTCGCCGGTCTGCGGGGAGAGGGGTCAGGGGGGGTTACGGGGGGGGCACGGGGCGGGGGGGGCACCGACGTTGTCCCCAACGCGGTTGCCGAGAGTTGGTGATGGGATCGTCAACGGCGTCTCCAAAAATGTCAATGGTGACATCCTCAATGCCGTCATCGGTGGGATCGCCAACGGCGTCCCCAATGCTGTCATCAACAGTCATCAACAAAACCACCAGTAATGTCCCCAAAATGTCATTGATGATGTCCCCAATGTTGTCACCAATGCGATCGCCAACGGTGTCCCCAAAAATGTCATCGAAGATGTCCCCAACACTGTCATTGGCAGTCGTCAACGCGATCGCCAACGGTGCGCCCAACGCTGTCATCAACAGTCATCAACAAAACCATCAATAATGTCCCCAAAAATGTCATCGATGACGTCCCCAAGGTTGTCACCAATGCAATCACCAATGGTGTCCCCAAAAATGTCAACGGTGACGTCCTCAACGCCGTCATCGGTGGGATCGCCAACGGCGTCCCCAACGCTGTCATCAACAGTCATCAACAAAACCACCAATAATGTCCCCAAAATGTCATTGATGATGTCCCTAATGTCACCAATGCGATCGCCAACGGTGTCCCCAAAAATGTCATTGATGACATCCTCAACGCCGTCATCGGCACGATTGCCAACAGTGCGCCCAACGCCATCACCAACAGTCATCAACAAAACCACCAAGAATGTCCCCAAAATGTCATCGATGACGTCCCCAATGTTGTCATTAAAGTGATTGCCAACGGTGTCCCCAAAAATGTCAATGATGACATCCTCAACGCCGTCATCGGTGGGATCGCCAACGGCGTCCCCAACGCTGTCATCAACAGTCATCAACAAAACCACCAATAATGTCCCCAAAAATGTCATCGATGACGTCCCCAATGCTGTCATCGGCAGTTGGCAACACAAATCATATCAGGATGATGGTAGGACCCCAAAACCACATCAGGATGATCACGGGACCCCAAAATCATGTCAGGATGATGATGGTGGGACCCCAAAACCACGTCATGATGATACCAAGACCCCAAAACCACATCAGCCTTACAATGGGACCCCAAAACCACATCAGAATGATGATGGTGGGACCCCAAAACCACATCAGGATGATACCAAGACCCCCAAAAACCCACATCAGCCTTACGACAGGACCCCAAAACCCCACCACCGACCCCCCCCTGAACCCCACAGGGCTACCACCACCCCCCTAGACCCCCAAACCCACATCAGGCCTATGACGGGACCCCAAAACCACGTCATGATGATAGTAAGACCCCAAAACCACATCAGAATGATGATGGTGGGACCCCAAAACCATGTCTTGATGATAGTAAGACCCCCAAAACCACATCAGCCTTACAATGGGACCCCAAAACCACATCAGAATGATGACGGTGGGACCCCAAAACCATATCAGGATGATACCAAGACCCCAAAACCACGTCAGGACTATGATGGGACCCCAAAACCACATCATGATGATACCAAGACCCCCAAAAACCCACATCAGCCTTACGACAGGACCCCAAAACCCCACCACCGACCCCTCCGCGAACCCCAAAGAGGCTACCACCACCCCCTGACCCCCCCGAACCCCGCGTCGTCGTCGTCGCCGTCGCGCCCTCACCATGGCGGTGATCTCGTCGAAGGACTGCAGGAACTCGACGATCTTGGACTTGTGGGTGGGCTCGACGCGGGGCGAAGCAGCAGGCGCGGCGGCAGGCCTCGCGCTGCTCGGCGGGGGGCAGGTCGTCGAACTCGCGGCCGGTGTAGGCGCGCCCCGTCACCTCCTCTTCCTCGCTGAAGATGCCGATGCGGCGGCAGATGGCGATGGCCGTGCCCTTGTTGTCGCCCGTGATCATGATGACGCGGATGCCGGCGTCGCGGCACAGCCGGATGGAGCCCATCACCTCCTTGCGCGGCGGGTCCAGCATCCCCACGCAGCCCACGAAGGTCAGGTCGGTCTGGGGGGGGGATAAAAAGGGGGGTGGGGAGGGGATATGGGACCGGGGAAGCTGTGGAGGGCTGTATAGAAAGGTATGGGACCGGGGAACCTATAGAGGGCTTTATATGGAGCTATGGGACCAGGGAACCTATAGAGGGCTTTATGTGGAGGTATGGGACCAGGGAACCCGTGGAGGGCATCCCAAGGAGATATGGGATTGAGGAACCCATGGAGGGCGTTGGGTGGGGATATGGGACCGGGGAACCCATGGAGGGCTTCATATAAAGTATATGGGATTGAGGAACCCATGGAGAACATCTCATGGAGGTATGGGACCAAGAACCCATGGAGGGCTTCATATGGAGCTATGGGACCAGGAGAACCTATGGAGGGCATTGGGTGGGGATATGGGACCGGGGAAGCTGTGGAGGGCTGTATATAAAGGTATGGGACCAGGGAACCTATAGAGGGCTTCATATGGAGATACGGGATCAGGGAACCTATAGAGGGCTTTATATGGAGGTATGGGACCAGGGAACCCATGGAGGGCGTTGGGTGGAGATATGGGACCGGGGAACCCCTGGAGGGCATTGGGTGGGGATATGGGACCAGGGAAGCTGTGGAGGGCTGTATATAAAGGTATGGGACCAGGGAACCTATAGAGGGCTTCATGTGGAGATATGGGACCAGGGAACCTATGGAGGATGTCCCATGGAGATATGGGACCAGGGAACCTACAGAGGACATCCCATGGAGATATGGGACTGGGGAACCCGTGGAGGACCCCACACAGAGATATGGGACCGGGGAATCCCCGGAGGCCCTCCTACCCACCAAACCCCTTTCTTGAAGACCCCGTCCACCGCCCTCACCTCGTACTCGGCGAACTTGGTGGAGTCCTCCAGCACCATGTCCTCCTTTTTTGGGGGGGTGTCGCGGGTGGCCAGGGCCAGGCAGCGCAGGGTGTCCCTCCCCGTGCCCCACTCCTTGATGACGGCCAAGATCTTCTCCTTGACCGCCGGCGTCAACGGCACGCGCGCCGTGCCCACCCGCACGTAGTTGCAGCGGTCGATGACGCCCTCGGGGGCGCCCTGGGGCGGGGAGGGGGGACAAGAGGTGACAAAGGGACGAGGCTAGGGGGGGCGAGGACGCGTGGGGAGGGGCGCTGGTGGCCTCACCTTGACGAACATCTTGTTGCCCACGGCGGCGCGCGACGCCTTGGCCGGCGAGCAGTAGACCGACATGGACTTGCGGTCGCGGGAGAACTCCAGGGTGAATTCCTTCTTCATCAGCTGCTTGATGACCTTGGGGGGGGGACACCGGGGGGTCAACACGGTTGTACTGGAGGCACTGGGAGGTGACTGGGGGGCACTGGGGGCCACTCACGGAGTTGCAGGCGTTGGCGCGCTCTACTTTGGAGAGGTTGCGCACGTCGGTGTTGAAGACGTTCATCTTCTCCACCAGGCAGGTGAGCGCCGTCTCCGTGGCCTCCCCGACCTTCTCGTAGACCCCCTTGGACTGCAGGGAGGGGGCCGGGGTCACCGGGAGACCCCCCCAAAGGGTGGCGGGGGGCTGGGGGTTTTGGGGCGGGGGTCCCACCTCGTTGTAGTCCAGGGAGGAGTCGTTGCAGAGGGCGCAGATGGTGGCCAGCTCCACCAGCCCGTCGTACTGCCCGGCCTTGACGTGCTTCTCGTTCTTCAGCCTGGGGAGGCAGCGGGGGGGGGGGCTCGAAAATGAGGCCGGGGTTGGATTTTGGGGGGTGGGGGGCTCGAAAATGAGGCCGGGATTGGGTTTTGGTGGGGGTGGGGGGCTCGAAAATGAGGCCGGGATTGGCTTTTTGGGGTTTGGGAGCTCAAAAATGAGGCCAGGATTGGGTTTTGGGGGGTGGGGAGCTCAAAAATGAAGCCAGGATTGGGTTTTTGGGCATGGGGACCTCCAAAATGAGGCCAGAATTGGATTTTTGGGGATGGAGACCTCCAAAATGAGGCCATGATTGGCTTTGTTGGGGTTTGGGAGCTCAAAAATGAGTCCAGGATTGGCTTTTTGGGGATGGAGACCTCCAAAATGAGGCCAGGATGGGTTTTGTTGGGGATAGAGGCCCCAAAAATGAGTCCGATATTGACCCGTTGGGGATGGAGGCCCCAAAAACGAGGCCAATATTGACCCATTGGGGTGGAGGCCCCAAAAACGAGGCCAATATTGGCCTGTTTGGGGATGGAGGCCCCAAAAACGAGGCCGATATTGACCTGTTGGGGTGGAGGCCCCAAAAATGAGGCCAATATTGACCTGTTGGGGGTGAAGGCCCCAAAAATGAGGCCAATATTGGCCCGTTTGGGGATGGAGGCCCCAAAAACGAGGCTGATATTGACCCATTGGGGATGGAGGCCCCAAAAACGAGGCCAATATTGGCCCGTTTGGGGATGGAGGCCCCAAAAACGAGGCCAATATTGACCCGTTGGGGGTGAAGGCCCCGAAAACGAGGCTGATATTGACCCGTTGGGGGTGAAGGCCCCAAAAATGAGGCCAATATTGACCCGTTTGGGGATGGAGGCCCCAAAAACGAGGCTGATATTGACCCATTGGGGGTGGAGGCCCCAAAAACGAGGCTGATATTGACCCGTTGGGGGTGAAGGCCCCAAAAACGAGGCCGCTATGGGACAGGAGCCCCAAGGGGAGGCCGTTACTGGCCCGTATGGACCACTCACACGTCTCCCTCGGGGGCGTAGGTGGAGCCGGTGATGGAGAACTCGTTGAGGGAGCAGACGTCGCCCTCCACCTTGTCCACGATGAACATCTGGGGGGGCAGGACAAGGGGGTCAGGGGGTACCTGGGGTGTTCTGGGGGCAACTGGGACGTCCTGGGGTCAACTGGGATGTCCTGGAGGCCAACTGGGGTCTATTGGGGTCAACTGGGGGACTTTGGGGGCACCCAAGGGGATGTCGGGAGGTCATCAAGGACCTTGGGGCACCCAAGGGGACGTCAGAGGGTCCTGGAGGTTCTTGGGGCACCCAAGAGGAATTTGGGAGCTCCTGGAGGTCCTTGGGGCACCCAAGGGGACGTCAGAGGGTCCTCGGGGCGCCCAAAGGGACATCAGGAGCTCCTTGGGACACACAAGTTGACGTCAGGAGGTCACGAAGCTCCTTGGGGCACCCAAAGGGATGTCAAAAGGACCTCGGGGCACCCAAGAGGACCTTGGGAGGACCTCAGGGCACCCAAGGGGACATCAGAAGGTCTTTGGGTCACCCAAGAGGAATTTGGGAGCTCCTGGAGGACCTCAGGGCACCCAAGGGGGCACCGGGAGCACCCAAGGGGACATCAGAGTGTCATGAAGGACCTTGGGGCACCCAAGGGGACGTCAAAAGGTCCTTGGGTCACCCAAAGGGACATCAGGAGCTCCTTGGGGCACCCAAGGGGACGTCAGAAGGTCATGAAGGTCCTTGGGTCACCCAAGAGGACGTCAGAAGGTCCTTGGGGCACCCAAGGGGACATTGGGAGCACCCAAGGAGACGTCAGAAGAACCTTGGGGCACCCAAGTTGACGTCAGGAGGTCATGAAGCTCCTTGGGGCACCCAAGGGGACATTTGGAGCACCCAAGGGGACATCAAAAGGTCCTTGGGGCACCCAAGAGGACATCGGGAGCTCCTGGAGCTCCTTGGGGCACCCAAGTTGACGTCAGGAGGGTGACGAAGCTCCTCGGGGCACCCAAGGGGACGTTGAGAGCTCCTTGGGGCACCCAAAGGGGCATCGGGAGCTCCTGGAGGACCTTGAGGCACCCAAGGCGACGTCAAAAGGTCCTTGGGTCACCCAAGGGGACATTGGGAGCTCCTTGGGGCACCCAAGTTGACGTCAGAAGCTCCTCGGGGCACCCAAGAGGAATTTGGGAGCTCCTGGAGGTTCCTGGGGCACCCAAGGGGGCACCGGGAGCACCCAAAGGCCCCCGGGGTGCCACCCACCTTGCAGACGGACATCTGGTTGGTGGTGAGGGTGCCGGTCTTGTCGGAGCAGATGACGGAGGTGCAGCCCAGGGTCTCGACCGAGGGCAGGCTGCGCACGATGGCGTTCTTCTTGGCCATGCGCCGCGTCCCCAGCGCCAGGCAGGTGGTGATGACGGCCGGCAGCCCTGCGGCACCAAAAAGGGGTCTTCAGCCCCCCCGGGAGGGGAGCCGAGACCCCAAAAGGGTTGAGGAATGGGATGGAAGAGGCGGGCGGGGGGAAGGGAGGGCGATACGGGGCGGGGTGGGGGGCGAGGGAGGGCATCGTGGTGGTCTGTGGGAACAGGGAGGGGGGGTGGGGGGATGGATGGGGTTGGAGAAGGTGTTGGGAGATCATGAAGAAGGAAAAAAAAGCATTATGGGACCCAAAAGGGGTTTAGAACCCTATGTAGGGTCAAGGAAGGGGGTTACAAGACCATGAAGAATGAAAAAAAAGGCATTATAAGGCATTATAAGGCATTATAGGACCCAAAAGGGGCTTGTAACCCTATATAGGGTCAAGAAAAGGCATTATAAGGCCACACAGAATGAAAAAAAAGGCATTATAGGACCCAAAAGGGGCTTATAAGCCTATATAGGGTCAAGAAAGGGCATTACAAGAACATGCAGAACAAAAAAAAAAGGCATTATAGGACATAAAAGGGGTTTATAACCCTATATAGGGTCAAGAAAGGGCATTACAAGAACATGAAGCATGAAAAAAAAGGCATTATAGGACTCAAAATGGGTTTATAACCCTATATAGGGTCAAGAAAGGGCATTACAAGAACATGCAGAATGAAAAAAAAAGCAGTATAGGACCCAAAAGGGGCTTGTAACCCCATATAGGATCAAGAAAGGGTGTTACAAAACTGTGTAGAATGAAAAAAAGAGCATTATAAGACTCAAAACAGTTTTATAACCCTATATAGGGTCAAGAAAGGGTGTTACAAGACCACGAAGAATGCAAAAAGGGCATTATAGGACCCCAAAAAGGGGCTTATAGCCCTATTTAGGATCAAGAAAGGGTGTTACAAGAACATGCAGAATGAAAAAAAAGGCATTATAAGGCATTATAGGACTGAAAAGGGACTTATAACCCTATATAGGGTCAAGAAAAGGCATTATAAGGCCACACAGAATGAAAAAAAAGGGTATTATAGGACCCAAAAGGGGCTTGTAACCCTATATAGGGTCAAGGAAAAGGTGTTAAAAGACCGTACTAAATTTAAAAAGGGCATTATAGGGCCCGAAGGGGGCTTGTAAGTCTATATAGGGTCAAGAAAAGGCATTATAAGGCCACGCAGAATGAGAAAAAGAGCATTATAGGACCCAAAAGGGGCTTGTAACCCTATATAGGATCAAGAAAGGGTGTTACAAGACTGTACTAAATTAAAGAAGGGCATTATAGGACCCAAAGGGGGCTTGTAAGCCTATATAGGGTGAAGGAAAATGTGTTAAAAGAGCGTACTAAATAAAAAAAGGGTATTATAGGACCCCAAAAGGGACTTATAACCCTATATAGGGTCAAGAAAGGGTGTTACAAGACCGTACTAAATTTAAAAAGGATATTATAGGGCCCGAAAGGGGCTTATAACCCTGTATAGGGTCAAGAAAAGGCATTATAAGGCCACGCAGAATAAAAAAAGGGCATTATAGGATCTGAAAGGGACTTATAACCCTATATAGGGTCAAGGAAAAGGTGTTAAAAGACCGTACTAAATTTAAAAAGGATATTATAGGGCCTGAAGGGGGCTCATAAGTCTATATAGGGTCAAGAAACGGCATTATAAGGCCACGCAAAATGAAAAAAAGGGCATTATAGGACCCAAAAGGGGCTCCTAAGTCTATATAGGGTCAAGGAAAGGGTGTTAAAAGACCGTACTAAATTTAAAAAGGGCATTATAGGGCCCGAAGGGGGCTTGTAAGCCTATATAGGGTGAAGGAAATGGTGTTGTAAGACCGTACTAAATTTAAAAAGGATATTATAGGGCCCGAAGGGGGCCTGTAAGCCTATATAGGGTGAAGGAAAGGCGTTGTAAGGCCGCGCGGGGCCAAGGAATGCTGTGAGAAGGCCACTTGGGGTCGGGGAGCATGGTGAGAAGGGCACACGGTGCCCGCGGACGGTGCCAGGAGGCCGCCCGGGGCCAAGGAGCGGGGCTGGGATGCCATATAGGAACAAGGAACGGTGCCAGGAGGCCACGTGGGGTCGGGGAGCGGCGCGGGGACGTTGTGTGAGGCCAAGGATCGGCGCCGCGGGGCCGTGTCGGGGCAGGGAGCGGTCTCAGAAGGCCATATAGGGGCGAGGAATGGGCGCGGGGGGCCAAGGAGCGGTGTTAGAGGGCCTTATAGGGGCAAGGAGCAGTGCTGGAGGGCCTTATAGGGGCAAGGAGTGGGCTTACAGGGCCACCAGGGGTCAAGGAATGGGCTTAGGGGGACGTGTGGGATCGGGGAACGGTGTTAGAAGGCAACAAGGGGTCGACAGGTGGGCTTGGAGGGACATATGGGGTCAACAAATGGTCTTAGAGGGATATATGGGGTCAAGGAATGGTCTTAGGGGGCCATATGGGGTCAAGGAACGGTGTTAGAGGGACATATGGGGTCAACAAATGGTTTTAGGGGGACATATGGGGTCAAGGAACGGTGTTAGAAGACAACAAGGGGTCAACAAATGGTCTTGGAGGGCAACAAGGGGTCAACAAATGGTGTTAGAGGGACATATGGGGTCAAGGAATGGTCTGAGGGGGCCATTTGGGGTCAAGGAATGGTCTGAGGGGGCCATATGGGGTCAAGAAATGGTCTTAGAGGGACATATGGGTTCAGGGAATGGTGTTAGAAGACAACAAGGGGTCAACAAATGGTGTTAGAGGGCCATATGGGGTCAACAAATGGTTTTAGGGGGCCATATGGGGTCAAGGAACGGTGTTAGAGGGACATATGGGGTCAAGGAATGGTGTTAGAAGGCAACAAGGGGTCGACAGATGGTCTTAGGGGGCCATATGGGGTCAAGGAACCATGTTAGAAAGCTGTATGGGGTCAACAAAGGGTGTTAGAAGACGACATGGGGTCAACAAATGGTTTTAGGGGGCCATTTGGGGTCAACAAATGGTCTTAGGGGGCCATTTGGGGTCAAGGAATGGTGTTGGAAGGCCACATGGGGTCAAGGAACCGTGTTAGAAAGCCGTATGGGGTCAACAAAGGGTGTTAGAAGACCACGTGGGGTCAACAAACGGTCTTTGAGGGCCAAATGGGGTCAACAAATGGTCTTAGGGGGCCATATGGGGTCAACAAACGGTCTTGGAAGACCACAGGGACTCAAGGAAGGGTGTTAGTAGACCCCAAGGGGCCAACAACTGGTGTTAGAAGGCCATAAAACGTCAAGAAATGGGGTTAGAAGGACAGATAAGGTCAAGGAATGGTCTTAGAAGACCACAAGGACTCAAGAAATGGTGTTAGAAGGCCATAAAATGTCAAGGAACGGTGTTAGAAGACCACAAAGGGTCAAGGAATGGTGTTAGAAAACCCCAAGGGGCCAACAAACGGTGTTAGAAGGCCATAAAAC
This sequence comes from Netta rufina, assembly GCF_964035555.1. Classification (NCBI taxonomy): domain Eukaryota; kingdom Metazoa; phylum Chordata; class Aves; order Anseriformes; family Anatidae; genus Netta; species Netta rufina. The sequence continues at coordinate 9,984 of NW_028168845.1, read as the reverse complement.
GTCAAGAAATGGTCTCAGAAGACCACATAAAGTCAACGAATGGTGTTAGAAGGCCATAAAATGTCAAGAAATGGCATTAGAAAACCCCGAGGGGCCAACAAACGGTCTTAGAAGACCACTTAGGGTCAAGAAATGGTCTCAGAAGACCACTTAGGGTCAACAAACGGTGTTAGAAGGCCATAAAACGTCAAGAAATGGGGTTAGAAGACCAAAAGGGGTCAAGGAACGGTGTTAGAAGACCCCAACAGGTCAACAAATGATCTTAGAAGACCACTTAGGGTCAAGGGATGGTCTCAGAAGACCCCAAGAGGTCAACAAAGACCCCAAGGACTCAAGGAAGGGCGTTAGAAGACCCCAAGGGGCCAACAACTGGTGTTAGAAGGCCATAAAACGTCAAGAAATGGTGTTAGAAGGCCATAAAACGCCAAGAAATGGTGTTAGAAGGCCATAAAACGTCAAGAAATGGTGTTAGAAGGCCATAAAACGTCAAGAAATGGTGTTAGAAGGCCATAAAACGTCAAGAAATGGTGTTAGAAGGCCATAAAACATCAAGAAATGGGGTTAGAAGGCCAGATAAGGTCAAGGAATGGTCTTAGAAGACCCCAAGAGGTCAACAAACGGTCTTAGAAGGCCACATAAAGTCAACGAATGGTGTTAGAAGACCACAAAGGGTCAAGGAACGGTGTTAGAAGACCCCAAGGGGCCAACAACTGGTGTTAGAAGGCCATAAAACGTCAAGAAATGGTCTCAGAAGACCACATAAAGTCAACGAATGGTGTTAGAAGGCCATAAAATGTCAAGAAATGGTGTTAGAAAACCCCAAGGGGCCAACAAACGGTCTTAGAAGACCACTTAGGGTCAAAAAATGGTCTCAGAAGACCACTTAGGGTCAACGAACGGTGTTAGAAGGCCATAAAACATCAAGAAATGGTGTTAGAAGACCAAAAGGGGTCAAGGAACGGTGTTAGAAGACCCCAAGTGGCCAAAAAACGGTCTTAGAAGACCACAAGGGGTCAAGGAAGGGCGTTAGAAGACCCCAAGGGGCCAACAAACGGTCTTAGAAGACCACTTAGGGTCAAGGGATGGTCTCAGAAGACCCCAAGAGGTCAACAAAGACCCCAAGGACTCAAGGAAGGGCATTAGAAGACCCCAAGGGGCCAACAACTGGTGTTAGAAGGCCATAAAACGTCAAGAAATGGTGTTAGAAGGCCATAAAACGCCAAGAAATGGTGTTAGAAGGCCATAAAACGTCAAGAAATGGTGTTAGAAGGCCATAAAACGTCAAGAAATGGTGTTAGAAGGCCATAAAACATCAAGAAATGGTGTTAGAAGGCCAGATAAGGCCAAGGAAGGGTCCTAGAAGAGCAGCGAGGACCCCAGGGGACCCCCCCCAACCCCCCCCAACCCCTCTGTCACCTTCGGGGATGGCGGCCACGGCCAGGGCCACGGCGATCTTGAAGTAGTAGATGGCGCCGCGGATCCAGGAGCCGCCGTGGACGGGGTCGTTGAAGTGGCCGATGTTGATGAGCCAGACGGCCACGCAGATGAGGGAGATGACCTTGGAGAGCTGCTCGCCGAACTCGTCCAGCTTCTGCTGCAGCGGCGTCTTGTCCTGCTCCGTGGCCGCCATCTCGTCGCGGATCTTGCCGATCTCCGTGTTCACCCCCGTGGCCACCACGATGCCCACCGCCTTGCCCGCGCCGATGTTGGTGCCCTGCCCACGGGGGGGGTGGTGGCGTTGGGGACAAGGCCTTGGGGACAAGGCCTTGGGGGCGTGGTGGTCTTGGGGACATCGTGGCAGGGACGTGGTGGTCCTGGGGACAAGGCCTTGGGGGCATGGGGGGCTTGGGGACAAGGCCTTGGGGACACAGTGGTCTTGGGGGCATGGTGGGCTTGGGGACAAGGTCTTGGGGACATGGTGGTCTTGGGGACAAGGCCTTGGGGACATCGTGGTGGGGACGTGGTGGCTTTGGGGATAAGGCCTTGGGGACACGGTGGTGGGCTTGGGGACATGGCCTTGGGGGCGTGGGGGGCTTGGGGACAAGGTCTTGGGGGCGTGGTGGTCTTGGGGACATCGTGGCAGGGACGTGGTGGTCCTGGGGACAAGGCCTTGGGGGCGTGGGGGGCTTGGGGACAAGGTTTTGGGGGCGTGGTGGCTTTGGGGATAAGGTCTTGGGGGCGTGGTGGGCTTGGGGACATGGCCTTGGGGACAAGGCGTTGGGGGCGTGGGGGGCTTGGGGACAAGGCCTTGGGGACACAATGGCCTTGGGGACATGGTGACGGTGGCCTTGGGGACGCGGTTATGGGGTCGTGGCCATGGGGACAGGGCCTTGGGGTCCTGTTGGTGGCCTTGGGGTCCCAGGGTCCCAGTGGTGGCCCCGGGGTCCCGGTGGTGGCCCTGGTGACATGGGGTGGCAACGGTGGCCTTGGGGACCTGGTTATGGGGTCGTGGCCATGGGGACAGGGTCTTGGGGTCCCGTTGGTGGCCTTGGGGTCCTGGGGTCCCGGTGGTGGCCCTGGGGACCCATTGGTGGCCCTGGGGACCCAGTGGTGGCCTTGGGGACCCGTTGGTGGCCCTGGTGACATGGGGTGGCAACGGTGGCCTTGGGGACCTGGTTATGGGGTCGTGGCCATGGGGACAGGGCCTTGGGGTCCCGTTGGTGGCCTTGGGGTCCTGGGGTCCCAGTGGTGGCCCCGGGGTCGTGGTGGTGGCCCTGGGGTCCCGTTGGTGACCCCGGGGTCCCAGTGGTGGCCTTGGGGACCCAGTGGTGGCCTTGGGGACCCGATGGTGGCCCTGGGGACATGGGGTGGCAACGGTGGCCTTGGGGACGCGGTTATGGGGTCGTGGCGATGGGGACAGGGTCTTGGGGTCCTGTTGGTGACCCCGGGGTCCTGTTGGTGGCCCTGGGGTCCCGTTGGTGGCCCTGGGGACCCGGTGGTGGCCTTGGGGACCCGGTGGTGGCCCTGGGGTCCCAGTGGTGGCCCTGGGGTCGCGGCGGTGGCCCTGGTGACATGGGGTGGCAACGGTGGCCTTGGGGACGCGGTTATGGGGTCGTGGCCATGGGGACAGGGTCTTGGGGTCCCGTTGGTGGCCTTGGGGTCCTGGGGTCCCGGTGGTGGCCCTGGGGACCCGTTGGTGGCCTTGGGGACCCGTTGGTGGCCCCGGGGACTCACGGAGAAGAGCATGTTCTTCTTGTCCTGGTTGACGGCGCGCGGGTCGGGCACGGGGTCGGTGTGCTTGATCACCGACACCGACTCACCTGCGGGCACACACACCAGTTGGCACCAGTTTGCACCAGTTCGCACCAGTTGGCACCGGCCGCGACACCATTTCTGACCAGTTGCCACCAGTTAGGACCCCGTTTGTGCCCGTTTTTGTCCCCAGTTGTCCCCGTTCAGGACCGGTTGTGCGTAAACACCTCCGGTTGTGCGCCCAGTTACAACCAGTTGGGCCCAGTTATAACCAGTTGGGCCCAGTTGGGCCCAGTTATGCCCCAGTTATAACTAGTTGGGCCCAGTTATAACCAGTTGGGCCCAGTTCTGCCCCAGTTACAACCAGTTGTGCCCAGTTATAACCAGTTGGGCCCAGTTCTGCCCCAGTTACAACCAGTTGTGCCCAGTTATAGCCAGTTGGGCCCAGTTGAGCACCAGTTTACAACTGGTTGTGTCCAGTTGGGCCCAGTTGCACCCCAGTTTATGACCGGTTGTGCCCAGTTGTGTCCCAGTTTACAACCGGTTGTAAACTGGTGTGTCCCCATCTACAACCAGTTGTGCCCAGTTATGCCCCAGTTATAACCAGTTGGGCCCAGTTGAGCACCAGTTTACAACCGCTTGTGCCCAGTTGGGCCCAGTTGCACCCCAGTTTATGACCGGTTGTGCCCAGTTGTGTCCCTGTCTACAACCAGTTGTGCCTAGTTGCGTCCCAGTTTACAACCAGTTGTAAACTGGTGTGTCCCCAGTTGCACCCCAGTTCTGCCCCCATTTCAGACCAGTTGTGCCCAGTTGTGCCCCAGTTGTGCCCCAGTTGTACCCCCAGCTGTCTCCCAGTTGTACCCCAGTTATAGCCCAGTTATCTCCCAGTTGTACCCCCAGTTGAGCCCAGTTGTTCCCAGTTGAGCCCAGTTGTTCCCAGTTGAGCCCAGTTGAGCCCAGTGGTCTCCCAGCTGTACCCCCAGTTGCCCCCAGTTGCTCCCAGTTGCCCCCAGTTGCCCCCGTACCGGTGAGGATGGACTGGTCGACGCGCAGGGTCGTGGACTTGATGGAGAGGATGCGGATGTCGGCCGGAACCTTGTCCCCCACTGCGGGCAGCCGTCGTTACTGGGAGGGACTGGGAGCACTGGGAGGGACTGGGGGGGGCTGAGAGGGGGCTGGGGGGGGACTGGGAGGGGCTGGGGGGGACTGGGAGGGGACTGGGAGGGACTGAGGGGTACTGGGAGGCTGCTGGGAGGGATTGGGGGGCTACTGGGAGGTTACTGGGATGCATTAAGGGTTACTGGGAGGTTACTGGGATGCATGAAGGGTTACTGGGAAGCTACTGGGATGTCCTTGGGGGTCACTGGGAGGTTGCAGGGAGGCAATGGGGCTTAATGGGAGGATACTGGGATACATTAGGGCTTACTGGGAGGCTACTGGGATGCATTAAGATTTACTGGGGTGCATTATAGCTTACTGGGATGTTACTGGGATGCACTAAGGCTTACTGGGAGGTTACTTGGACGTACTTAGGGGTTACAGGGAGGCTACTGGGGGGCACTGGGGGTTACTGGGATGCACTAAGGCTTACTGGGAAGTTACTGGGATGTATGCGGGAGTTACTGGGGGTTACTGGGATGCATTAAGTGTTACTGGGATGCATGAAGGCTTACTGGGAAGTTACTGGGATGCACTAAGGCTTACTGGGATGCACTAAAGCTTACTGGGAAGTTACTGGGATGGCCTTGGGAGTTACTGGGAGGTTACAGGGAAGCCCTGGGGGTGACTGGGGGTTACTGGAAGGCTACTGGGATGCATTAAATGTTACTGGGATGCACTAAGGCTTACTGGGAAGTTACTGGGATGCACTAAAGCTTACTGGGAAGCTACTGGGATGTACGTGGGAGTTACTGGGGGGTTACGGGGAAGCCCTGGGGGTTACTGGGAGGTTACTGGGGGTTACTGGGATGCATTAAGTGTTACTGGGATGCACTAAGGCTTACTGGGATGCACTAAGGCTTACTGGGAAGTTACTGGGATGCACTAAAGCTTACTGGGAAGCTACTGGGATGTACGTGGGAGTTACTGGGGGTTACTGGGAGGTTACTGGGGGTTACTGGGATGCATTAAGTGTTACTGGGATGCATGAAGGCTTACTGGGAGGTTACTGGATGCACTAAGGCTTACTGGGAGGTTACTCGATGTACGTGGGAGTTACTGGGGGGTTATGGGGAAGCCTGGGGGTGACTGGGGAGTTACTGGGAGGCTACTGGGATGCACTAAGGCTTACTGGGATGCATTAAGTGTTACTGGGATGCACGAAGGCTTACTGGGAAGTTACTGGGATGCACTAAAGCTTACTGGGAAGTTACTGGGATGTCCTTGGGAGTTACTGGGGGTTACGGGGAGGCCCTGGGGGTTACTGGGAGGTTACTGGGGGTTACTGGGATGCATTAAGTGTTACTGGGATGCACTAAGGCTTACTGGGATGCACTAAAGCTTACTGGGAGGTTACTGGGATGCACTAAGGCTTACTGGGAAGTTACTGGATGTCCTTGGGAGTTACTGGGGGGTTACAGGGAGGCCCTGGGGGTTACTGGGAGGTTACTGGGGGTTACTGGGATGCATTAAGTGTTACTGGGATGCACTAAGGCTTACTGGGATGCACTAAAGCTTACTGGGAAGTTACTGGGATGTCCTTGGGAGTTACTGGGGGGTTATGGGGAGGCCCTGGGGGGTGACTGGGGAGTTCCTGGGAGTAACTGGGATGCATTAAGTGTTACTGGGATGCACGAAGGCTTACTGGGAAGTTACTGGGATGCACTAAAGCTTACTGGGAAGTTACTGGGATGCACTAAAGCTTACTGGGAAGTTACTGGGATGTACGTGGGAGTTACTGGGGGGTTACGGGGAGGCCCTGGGGGGTGACTGGGGAGTTCCTGGGGGTAACTGGGAGGCGCTGGTCGCTCACCGGCCACCTCGGCGATGTCCCCGGGCACGAGGTCCCTGGCCTTGATGCGCTGCACGGCGCTGCGGTCGGCGCGGTACACCTTGCCCATCTCGGGCTCGTACTCCTTCAGCGCCTCGATCGCGTTCTCCGCATTGCGCTCCTGGGGGGGGTTTGGGGAGAATTCGGGGGGTTTGGGGACAGTTTTGGGGGATTTGGGGGTGTTTAGGGGCAGTTCTGGGGATTTGGAGGGATTTGGGGGCAGTTCTGGGGATTTGGGACGTTTGGAGGCAATTCAGGGGGATTTGGGGCCAGTTCCGATCGCGTTCTCCGCATTGCGCTCCTGGGGGGGGCAAGCTGGTTTGGGGGGATTCGGGGGGATTTGGGAGAATTCGGGGGATTTGGGGACAGTTCTGGGGGATTTGGGGAGACTTGGAGAGGTTTGGAGGCAATTCAGGGGGATTTGGGGACATTTGGGGACAGTTCCAATCGCGTTCTCCGCATTGCGCTCCTGGGGGGGTTTGGGGGCATCTGGGGAGAATTCGGGGGGTTTGGGGACAGTTCAGGGGATTTGGGGGTGTTTAGGGGCAGTTCTGGGGATTTGGAGGGATTTGGGGCAGTTCTGGGGATTTGGGGACGTTTGGAGGCAATTCAGGGGGATTTGGGGCCAGTTCCGATCGCGTTCTCCGCATTGCGCTCCTGGGGGGATTTGGGGGCATTTGGGGAGAATTCGGGGGGTTTGGGGACAGTTTGGGGAATTTGGGGACAGTTCAGGGGGGATTTGGGGACGTTTGTGGACAGTTCTGGGGATTTGGGGATGTTTGGGGACAGTTTGGGGATGTTTGTGGACAGTTTCTGGGGATTTGGGGGAGAATTCGGGGGGTTTGGGGGTGTTTGGGGAGAGTTCTGGGGATTTGGGGAGGTTTGGGGGCAGTTCAGGGGGATTTGGGGACGTTTGGGGCCAGTTCCGATCGCGTTCTCCGCATTGCGCTCCTGGGGGGGGCACGCGGGTTTGGGGGGGATTTGGGGGAATTTGGGGGGGTTTGGGGACAGTTCAGGGGGATTTGGGGACAGTTCTGGGGGATTTGGGGGGGTTTGGGGGACAATTCAGGGGGATTTGGAGGGGGATTTGGGGGGGATTTGGGGACAGTTCTGGGGGGTTTGGAGGACGTTTGGGGGCAATTCAGGGGGATTTGGGGACAATTCCAGGGATTTGGGGGTGTTTGGGGGCAGTTCTGGGTGTTTGGGGGCATTTAAGGACAGTTCCGGGTGTTTGGGGACAGTTTGGGACATTTGGGGGGGGTGTTGGGGGTGTTTTGGCGTCCCAATGTCACCAACCCAACCCCATCCCCATGTCCCCAGTGTCTCCAAGATGCCTCCAAACCCGTCCCCATGTCCCCAAGGTGCCCCAAATGTCCCCAAAGTGTCCCCAAAGTCCCCAACCCCATCCCCGGAGATGTCCCCAACGTCCCCAAAGTGTCACCAACATCCCCAAAATGTCCCCCAAATGCTCCCAACATCCCCAAAGTGTCCCCAACGTGTCCTCAAGGTGTCCCCAACGTCCCCAAAGTGTCCCCAAAGTCCCCAAACCCATCCCCAAATGTCCCCAAATGTCCCCAAAGTGTCCCCAAGGTGCCCTCAAAGTGTCCCAAACATCCCTAAAGTGTCCCCAAATGTCCCCAAAGTGTCCCCAAATGTCCCTAAATGCCCCCAAAGTGCCCCCAATGTCCCCAAACGTCCCCAAAGTGTCCCCAAACATCCCCAAGGTGCCCCCAATGTCCCCAAAAAGTCCCAAAGTGCCCCCAATGTCCCAAAGTGCCCCCAAATGTCCCCAAAGTGCCCCCCAATGTTCCCAAAGTGCCCCAAAGTGTCCCCAAATGTCCCTAAATGCCCCCAAAGTGCCCCCAAAGTGTCCCCAAAGTGCCCCAAATGTCCTCAAGGTGCCCCCTATGTACCCAAAATGTCCCCAAAATGTCCCCAAACGTCCCCAGATGTCCCCAAAGTGCCCCCACCTGCCAGACGCCCACCACAGCGTTGGCCACGAGGATGAGGAGGATGACGAAGGGCTCGACGAAGGCCGTGATGGTCTCCTCGCCCTCCTCGAACCACGCCAGCACCTGGGGGGGGCACGGAGACCCCAAATTGAGGGGAAAAACCCAAATTGAGGGGAAAACCCCAAATTGAGGGGAAAACCCCCAAATTGGGGGCAAAATCCCAAATTGAGGGGAAGACCCCAAATTGAGGAGAAAACCCCAAATTGAGGGGAAAAACCCCAAAGTGAGGGCAAAACCCCAAACTGAGAAGACCCCAAATTGAGGGCAAAACCCCCAATTTAGGGCAAAACCCCCAATTTGGGGCAAAACCCCCAAACTGAGGGCAAAACCCAAACTGAGGGCAAAACCCTAAACTGAGAAAACCCCCAAATTTAGGGCAAAACCCCCAATTTAGGGCAAAACCCCAAACTGAGGGCAAAACCCCAAATTGAGGGCAAAACCCCAAACTGAGAAAACCCCCAAATTTAGGGCAAAACGCCCAATTTAGGGCAAAACTCCAAATTGATGGGAAGACCCCAAATTGAGAAGAAGACCCCAAATTGAGAAAAACCCCAAACTGAGGGGAAAACCCCAAATTTGGGGCAAAACCCCCAATTTAGGGCAAAACCCCCAATTCCGTGTGTGCTGCGCACCCAACTTGGGGCCGTTTTGCCCCCAATTTTGGGGGCTGCGGGGGCACCTTTGGGTGCTGCCAGGGGGCGTTTCCCGGCGGGGGCGGGGGGGGGGGGGGGGGGCCCCGTGCGCGTCCCCCCCCCCCCCCCCCTTTTTTTTTTTTTTTTTTTTTTCTTTTTTTACCTTTTTTTTAGCGCCCCCCCCCCCGTTTCGGGAGCAGCTGCCGCCACCCGATCCCCCCCCGGGGGGGCGCGGGGCCAAGGCTTGGAGGTCGCCCCCAAGGTCGTGGCCCCCCCCCCAAATTTAAGGGGGTGACCCCCCCGGGGTTGAAAATGCCCCCCCCCACCCCAAAATTGTGCCCCCCCCCCCCAAATTTTGGGGTACTCACGAAGGAGATGCAGGCGGCCAGCAGCAGGATGCGCACCAGGAGGTCCTCGAATTGCTCCACCACCAGCTCCCAAATGGTTTTGCCTGGGGGGGGGGGCACACGGGGGGGGGTCGTGGGGGGGGTCCCTGGGGGGCGTGGGGGGGTCCCGGGGGGGGGTTGGAGGGGGTTGGGGGGGGTGGGGACCCCCCCCCCGAAAGGGAAAAATTTGGGGCGCTCACCTTCCTCCGCCGGGAGCTCTGGGGGGGAATGGGGGGGTTAGAAAGGGGGGGGGCGATTTGGGTGCCCCCCCCCCCCCCTTATTGAAGCCCCCCCCCACTTATTGAAGCCCCCCCCCCCTTATTGAAGCCCCCCCCCCATTATTGAAGCCCCCCACCCTTATTGAAGCCCCCCCCCCCCGTGGAAGCAGCCCCCCCCCCCCCCCCAGACCCCTTTGTCCCCCCCATGTCTGTGACCTGCAGTAACCCCACGCCCCCCCCGTGACCCCCCCGTGACCCCCCCATTGCCCCCTTTTTCCCCCCAAATCCCCCATAGCCCCCTGACCCCATAACCGACCCCAAACCCCCCCGATTTCCCCAAACCCCCCCCAATTTCCCCCAAATCCCCCATTTCCCCCCAATTTTCCCCAAATCCCCCCAAACCCCATAACCCCCCCATTTCCCCCATAGCCCCCCCATTGCCCCCAATGCCCCCAGTTCCCCTACACCCCCCCGACCCCATAACCCCCCCTTGACCCCATAACCCCCCCAGTCCCCCTATAACCCCCCTCCCAACCCCAAACCCCCCCCAATTCC
>NW_028168846.1:0-17627 GCF_964035555.1 Netta rufina | reverse complement strand
AAGAAAAAAGAGACCCCCCCAGTGCCTCTATCCCCGGAGGCAACATCGCTGGGCTCTGCTCTCCTGCGGGCCTGGGGGGCTCTGCCACGGGGCCCACAGTGATTTGCACCCAGCCTTCTGCCCTCACGCTGCTACCAGCCCCGGGAGAGACTCGGTGCTGGGGGTGGAGTCATCAAGCAGCACATTGCCTTATTTTTCCCCGTTTTTCTTTTTTTTTTTTTTTTTTCTTTTTTTTTTTTTTTTGGTTGGTTGATTTGTTTCTAAACTGTGCATCTACACTCCAGCTACAGGCATGGAAACACGGTAAGAAAATAAAACAACTCACGGGAGGCCCCTCCTTGGGATGCATCCGGCAGGCAAGCAGCCCCAGGGAAGGGGCAAGGGGGGGGGGGGGGCTTTCCCCAAGCAAAACCCACCCCGGGAGGCCGAGGATGGGAGCAAATGCTTCTTGGCAGCAAAGTGCTATGTGGCCACAGGGGTTTTACAGCTGGGGTGGAGGCGGTAGTCCTCGGCCCTGCATGCTGCAGGAACGGCCACAAAGACGGTGGAAAACGCACGTGGGAGCAGCGGCCACCCTGGCTGGGCAGAGGGGCTGTTGGCTTTATTTTTTTCTTCCTTTTTTTTTTTTTAATTCCTTTGGAGTTCCTTCTGCCTCCTAATGATGAGATCAGGACAGGTTCCCCAAGCCATCTGGCACCTGGAATGGCCCCGAACCTGTGCAAAACTTCGGAGGAGGAGGGAAAGGAGCAAAAAGGTGGCTGGTGAACGCCGTGCCCGGGAGCTGCTCGTGGGGCTTCGACTCTTGTCCCAGCGCCAGGAACGATGGCCCTGGGGCTGTCTGTGAGTCCGAGCGGAGGCCAGGGTCACCAGCGAGGCGCAGGTCTGTCCCCCAGCGGGCGGTGGCACTGAGCCGGGTGGCAGTGCCATGTCCTGGGCTTGGCCCCCACATTTTGGCAAGGTCGCAGAGCACGGGCAGGGTTCAGGGAGCTGGAGGCTGCCGGGCTCTTGCTCCACCGGTGCTGTTTACGGGGTGAAAGTGAGGATTTCCATGTTTTTCCCCCCAAGGCAGTGGGTGCGGGCATCCCTCAAGGCACACGCTGCTTTCGGGGGGTCTCTCTCCCAAATGGAGGTCCCTTTCCCCCCCAGCTGCAGCCCCTGCTCCATCTCCCACTGACTGGCACCACGTGGAGGCTCCTGGCCCCGGGACCCCCCTGTGAGCCCCCTGTGCCACCGCCTCCACCGGCCCCAGGACCTGGGGGGGGGCTCCAAACTCCTCTGGGGTTCATGGCAGTGGTGTTGATCCTGGGGTGAAAATTCCCCATTTCTGGGCAAAAGAAGAGGGGAACCATCCCCCGGTCTCCCCAGGACGGCCAGGCACGGGGGGGGACAGCGGGAGGGGACAAGGACAAGGCACAGTCCGGTGTCCCCACCAGGCGGTGGGGGCCGGGGTGGGGAGCGGGGGAGGCTGGGGGTGGCTGGGGGCAACGGGGGCGAGCCCCGCGTCCCAGCCTCCCCGGCCGTACCTAAACCTCCTCGTCCTCGCTGGCTTTGCTCCAGCGGTGGCAACAGTTGGCCGTGATGCCCAGCAGGAAGTTGGTGGCCACCGAGGCGATGGAGACCACGAAGCCCACGAAGGCGATGAAGAGATAGTCGTCCAGGGTCAGGGTGAGGTGGCAGGCCTTGAAGCTCTCCTCCGTCAGGGAGAAGAGGGGGACCCCTTTCACCTCCAGGGGGGCCTGGCACTTGGCCAGCTGTGAATCTGGCAAGGGGAGCGGCGTCAGGATGCCGCAAATTTGGGGGTGGGGGATAGGAGGGGACGCGGTGGGGAACACGGGGCCGCCTTACCTGAGGCGCAGAGCTGGATGCGGCTCTTCAGCCATTTGAGGAAGGGCTCCATGGCGCAGCCGCACACCCAGGGGTTGCCGCCGATGCGCAGGGTCACCAGCCCCGTCAGCCCCTCCAGGGCATCGAGGCTGAGCGCCGACAGCCCCCCGTAGCTGAGGTCCAGCTCCCGCAGCTGCGCCAGCCCCCGGAACGCCTTGGGGTGCACCTTGCACAGCCAGGGGTTGTGGCTCAGGTCGAGGCGCAGCAGCTCGCTGGCCTCCAGGAACATGTCGGCCGTCACCAGGCTGAAGTTGTTGTAGCTCAGGTCCAGGTGGGTGAGGCGCCGGGCGCCGAGGAACAGCCTGGTGGGCAGGGTCTCCAGCGAGTTGTTGCGGAGGTCGAGGACGCGCAGCTGGGCGTAGCAGGCCAGGTAGCCCAGCGGGATGCTGGCGATGCGGTTGTGGGCCAGGCTGAGGTTGCCGGTGTCCAGCGGCAGCTCGGCGGGCACCGAGAAGAGCCGCTGCCCGCTGCAGTCCACCGCCTGCCCGCGGCACGTGCACAGCACCGGGCAGCCCGCCCCGGCGCCCGCCGCCGCCACCACCGCCACCACCGCCGCCACCACCCAGGGGCCCAGCAGCATGGCGGGCCGGCGGCCAGCCCCCGGGCCCATCTCAGAGCCCGGCGAGTGCCATGCCGCGGGGAACGGGGCGGCCAGCCGGCCTCAGCGCGGGGACAGCCCGCCGGCCGCACCGCAGCGGCATCCTCTGCCCGTCACAGCCCGGCGGGGACCATGCTTGGGGGGGGTGGTGTCACCCCTCCGCTCACACCGAGGGCTGCTGGCGGTGGCTGAGGAAGATTTGGGGAGCGGAGGTGGGCTCCGAGCTAGCCAAGCAGTGCTTGGGGTGTCCCGGAGACATTCGGGGGGCTCAGCGAGTCCCCCCCCGGCACAGGGCTGCCGTCAGGCCGTTCTCAGCCGCCTGTGGAGAAGAGGGGTGAGAGAAACCCAAGCTAGCGGTACGCCCTGCTGAGGGGGGGGCTGTGGCTCACGGGGTATCCACGCCACCCCCAGCCCTCGCCGTGCCTCCGCCAGCAGAGCACAAAGAGGGCCCCGAGCCCACCGGCTGGGCTCGGCTCATCCTGGCAGGCGGTGGGCAGAGCCAGGGGCGTAGCAGCCGCCGCCGTCAGCTCTGCCCGCGGCCGGGGACACCCTCCTGGCCTGGCCCCCGCAGAGAGAACCTCATCCCCACGCCCGGCCCTCCTCCGCCACAGCATCCCTCGCCCAGGCGGCCCCGCTGCCTGGCCATCTTTGCTCCTTCCTCCTCGCCCCGTGCCCTCCCCACATCTCCATCTTTTCCCCACCTCAGCCGGTTTTTGCCGGGGGAATTGCCGCCCCAGCCGCCCCCCCAGCCCTTCCCCGCCATGGTTGCCGATCCCTCCGGTGGCGCCGGGGGGACGTGGGGGTCCCCGGGATACTCACGCTGCCCGGGGGATGAAGCAGGGCTCGGCTCCCCGCCACCGCGAGGCCTGGGTGGCCAGGCAGGGGTCCTCGGGTGGCCACCAAGTTGGGCAAGTGGCTCCTGCAGCCGCAGCCAGGGCTGCTGCCGAGCCTGGCAATCGGAGCAGGTCTTTCCCCACCTCCTTCCTCCCCTCCTCCTCCTCGTCCTCCCTTGTCTCTCTCTTTCTCTGTCTCTCGTTTTTTTTTTTTTCCTTTTTTTTTTTTTTTTTTTTTTCCTTGAGGGCCAGATACTGACGTTTCGGTGTCTCTTAGCAACTGCCTCCACATCTCTGAGCAACAGGAGAGCGGGATGTGGAGCCGCCAGAGCGATGGAGACGGTGGAGGAGAGCAATGCCCCCGCTCCGGGGACACCCCACCCGGGGGGACGGAGCGGGACAAGGGGCAGTGGGTGGCATCCCGCCACCCACGGGGGGCTCGGCTGCTCCCCAGCCCACCGGCTGCCCTCAGCGCACCCCCCGGCCCCAGGGAGCACCCCCGTGGGATGGGGTGAAGCAGGGTTTGCCGGGCTCTGCAAACAGAAACCGAATACGTGCCAGCAGGAGGGGAAAACGAGGTGCTCCAGAGCTAAGCCAGGAGCGACTGCACCCAGCTGAAATGTTGGCTTGGTTTTGTTTCTTTTCCCTTTTTATTTATTTATTTATTTTGTATTTATTTGTTTGCAGACCTGGGAAACGCCTCGAGCCGCAGCTGGTTGTTTTTGCTCCACGTGAAGCAATCATTTCTGGTTCTCCGCTCATTTCATACGGGGAGGGGGCAAAGCCATCTTTAATGTCCCCCCCCCCCCCTTGCAGCTGGCTTCTTTAAATGCAAATGAAGCTTTTGGAACAAAAGGCTGCTCTGGCAACACTGGAAACATTGCGATAACACGGGCATGACATTTGGGAAAGGAGGCACTTTCAAAACCGAGCCTGCCTGTATTCCCTTCCCTTTCTTTTCCAGCCTTCTCCCGCTGTTTTGGCGGAGTTGCCTCCATCCCAGCGGAAAACGCCAGCCCGATCGACCCAGTTTTTTCCCTATTTCGGCCTGGTGGCATCTCCCAGATGCTGGGGGCTCTTTGTTCCCCGTGGGACGGCTCCTCCTAGCCACGGCAGCCCGCAGCCAGACGGCGCGTGGCCGCGGCTGCCTCTCCCCCGGGTGGGTATTAATTGGCGCTGCTCGTCGCCCAGGGTCCCAGCGGGCTTCAAGAGGAGCTCCAGGAACCAAATACACCCAGACGTCCCTGGAGCCAGATGCAGCTCAGCCAGACACGTAATTAGAGATAAGACCCATGCCTGGCTGCAAATCTCTTCCAGAGGATCTATTAGTACACCATTTATGGCTGCATTTGCAGCAAATAAATGAGCAAATAAGCCCCACCAGGGCTCATTTCTAATGGCTCTCAAGGCCAAGCGTCAGAGCTTGGCTTGTGGCCGCCCTCACCAACCATCTCCCTCCCCAAATGAAGGGGTGTTAGCAGCCCAGCAGCCTGCTGGAGACGTCATGAAGGTGCTGTGGACTACCGAGATGGTTATGAGCACCCCCGAAGGAGATGCAAACTGCTCTCCTGGAGCTGGGGGTCGATGTGCTCACCTCCTCCCTCTCCTCTGGGGCTGGGAAACACCTGGGGCTGCCCTGCTGCTCTTTACCAGGTCACCCACAGGTGGCCAGAGCAACCCTGCGATGTCCAGCCCCATAAAAAGAGCATTTCTGGTACAAAACCACATGCAGAAGGCTGCTGATTTTTCAGATGACTGCTCCAGATGATGCTTTTCTCCCTCCCTACATTTTTTGGGGGAGGCAGCAGCAGCAAGGCAGCAGCGTGGGCTGCCCCTTGCATCCAGCTCTGCACAGCCACTGGCCAGGCTCACCCCAGTCCCTTAGATCCTGAGGTGGCTTTGGGCAGCCCAGCTCAGTAAATTTGCCTCATATTCAGATTGGGCTTTATCACTCACATGGGAGCCACCAGATCTCAGCTCCCTCGCTGCTCACAGGATGTGCCCAGCTCTTGAGCTGCGGGTATTTAAGTAATAAAATCAGCGCGGAGTGCAGCTGACCTCCAGTTTCCTCGGCACCATTCTCGATATAGCAGACCGATCCTTAATAATTACTTTTTAACTACTCTGCAGCCATTAACGTGCTTACACTAAGTCAACCCGGCCTGAGTGCTGTCACGGTAGGACTGGTAAGGCTCAGGAAGATCGGAGCTGTGCCAGGATCCTGGCAGCAGCACTTACAAAGGGCTTTATTTGACTTTGTTTTGGGTCTCTTTCCATCCAAGATACATTTTTAGTTTGGCTGACACTCTTTGTAATTACCAGCTGGTGGCAGAGAGCCAAAACCCAAATCTGCTTTCTGAGCCGAACGCGGCACATTCGTGCCAAGGTAGGGTTTTACAACTTCCAAACGCTTTGTAATCGGTTAAGCAGGTTTCGCTCTCGTGGGATTTGTCTCCAAGCTGCAAGGGACGTGGCTTCTGTAAGGATGTGTATGGTTTTCCTCCATGGGCTGCCCTTGCCTACTTCCTTCCCATGCCGACAAAACAGCACGGCTATTGCTCATCGCTGGGAGCGTGCAAACTGCCCGGAGGAGATTGCAGCCTGGGTTTAGCCCAAATTTCAGCCCCCTGGGGCTGCTCCTCCACCCTACCCCACCACCCAGCAGCAGCTGGGCAGATCCTGCTGCACCACAGCTCTGTCACCCTGAGGCTACCTGGGCTTTTGAAGCTTTTTTTTTGTTTGACCGAAAGCTTTGATGTCAGCAAAGGCCATCCTAACAGCACCTCCACCTGGCCCAGCCACAGCTGTTTTGGTCCCACAGGGGCTGAAGCAGCCTTGCTGGCTGCGATCTCCATGGGCCATTACGCTTCTGGTGGGGACACGGATGTCCTCGTGGGGATGTGGTGCTCCTGCTGGGGACAGTGCTGTCGTGGTGGGGACAGGAACTATCAGCATGGCTTCAAAACAGCTGAAAAGTGGCCTTAGCTCTTCTGATGTAGGAAACCACAGCAGTTTGTGAGCTGGAGGTCTGCACTGGAGGGCTTCTGCCAGCCCCCTGAGGACAGTCCTTTGGCTGGAGAGGGAGGGATGGTCGGCACTGTAAGCCCCAACGTGTGCTGTGGGGGACAGATGCTGGTGGGTCCAGGTGGACAAGTGGTGGCACCTGGGTGAGAATGACCTGGGAGACAGCACACTGCTGCGCTGCGGGATGCTCGGGCACCCCGCCTGCCTCCTGCAGAGGCTGTGGTGAAGGACGTCGTGAAGCAGAGGCTGCCTTGGCCCAGAGCCTCAAGTCTCCCTGTGCTCTGATTGCTGGAATAGAAAGAGGTGGATAACAGGCCAGACAACACCAGGAAAACAAACAAACAAACAAACAAAAACCAGGAAAAAAAAGCTCACTTTTTTTTTTTTTTTTTTTTTGGTGTCTCTGGCTCCACAATGGCACAGCCAACTGTGAACAGCTTGGGTAGATTAAACCTCTTTCCTTCTCAAAGGCTGAAGAAATCCAGATTAAGTGGAGACGTTCCAGATGCTGGCTGCTCCGAAAGAAGGAAAACACAACGTGGATACAGGATGTGTCTGACAAGCAGGACTCCTCAGTGAGGGGCTCTGGAGCTTGCACACGTATCAAGAGATGACAGATACAGGAGATACTTTCTCCCTTTAGGACATATTTTCTCCTTTTAATGATGAAAGGACCTTCTAATGTGCATGGCCAGATGCTGATTGTGCAGACTCAGTGCCCGTGGCCTGGCCTCTCCCATTACTGCGAGCACTACTATGGAGCCAAGCAGAGAGCTTAGATTAATTAAGCACAAATCTGCTTCAGCTTCCTGGTTACTCCAGGCCCAGCACAGCTCTCATCATGGAAAACATACGTTTTTCCCCTCCATAACTCAGTTCTGACTCTCAGCTCATATCCTGAGCTCCAGAGCCCTGCATCTGCTGAGATGACACCGGGGACTGTGCTCTGGTCAATTACTCAGCAGTCAGCCTGGAAAAAATAAAACCAGATTGCTTTCGAGGGCCTGTTGTGGCCAGACTAGCGTTGTCTGTGAGGGACTTTGCCCCGGCCTCAGGCCAGCAGCACCAGCCTGATGCCCGAGCTGGGGCTGTGCAGGGAACCAGATGCCCCAAGGACCCTTCACAGCCTGGCAGGGCTCTGAAATGGCTTCGTGCTTTTTATTGATTATCCATCCTGGACTGGAAATGCTCTGACAGCAGCTGTGGTTTTGGCAAGGGGCCTCCTGTGAACTTTCTGCTCATTACCAGAACATCAAGGCTGCCGCTCGATGGGTACTGCTTGCTCTGGCACAGGGTTTGGGCTCAAACAAAACCAGTTCGACCCCAAACACGATGTTAAATCCAAGAAAACCTATGAGGGACAGAGGCCAGCTGGCAGGGGACAGCCTGGATCTGTGCCCAACAGAGCCTAGGGAACATGAGAGTCCCAGATGGGCTGTGGAGAACAAGAAAGCTCAGGGACACCACAGAGACCCTGAAGGCACCTCAGAAAGCCCCCAGGCTGGCCAGAAAGGCAAGACTCAGTGCAAAACCCACAGGCACTGAGAGTGACACAGAGAGCCTGAGAGGAACCAGAAAAGCTGGGGGAATCCAGAGGTCCTGGGGCAGCCTAGAAGCCAGGATGGAGCTCCGAGCTCCTGGTGAGCAGCTTTGAACAGCCTTTAACCACTACAAAGCTTTGCTTGCTCGCTCGTTCTTGTGAGTCTCAACCACTTGTCTCACCCACAAGCAAGAGCTCCACAGAGCTCAAAACCAGAGCTTTTGACAGATCTCTAACCACCTGTAATCCTATTCTATTACACCACTTGAAAACTCTCCTGAGCTGATCAAAACCACCCCACACCTGCTATAGAGCTCCTCAAAACCACACTGACCAGCTCAAAACCTCCTTCAAACACTTGTAGGCAAGCCTAAACAACTCTCAACCCATCTGTGGCCACATTTCTGTATTTATCCTCAGGCACCTGCCCCGTGGGGTCAGTGGCCCCGGTCTGGTGCTGGAACAGTGCAGGGCTGTACTGGTGAGGGTTGGGAACACACCGCCCTGGTCATTCGGGGAAAGGAAGCCCAGCTCTGTACCTGCTAGCCTGATACACAAGGGATCCCAAAGCAACACAACATATTACTTAATTACAGAGGCTCTGGTGCTCATAAACACAGCCCAAGAGGGGAAGAACTGAGGAAAGGGGAAGGAGTGGTTATTATGGCCTTTGTGGGACTTAGGGGCTTTCCCTTTTCACCCAAGCATCTTCCTTATTGCTACACTCAGTAAAGGTCGAACTTCTACCTGAACTGATTTTTGAACACAATTGAGGACAAGCCCTGCAGGGGCAGCTGAGATCACGGCATGGAGCCACAGCTGGCCCCACACAGCACTGCAGGACCTCAGGATGCTCTGCAGCTGCCCCAGCACACTGCAGCAGTCCCTAGGCAACCACTCCCCAGGGCCTCTGGCTGCACTGCAGGCAGCCTGCCACCACCGAGCACAGCCCAGGGCATGCACAGGCAGGGGGCACCAAACAGGTGCTATGAATGCAGTCCTGAGGAAATCATTTTGCTGCTTACCCTTTTCCAAGTGAGAGCTGCAAAACACATCTACCTCCTGCCCAAGCAAGACTGTACCCTCACCCCTCCTAGAAAAACAGCACCAAGAACTTAGCTGAGGCTCTATTTTTCCTTGAGAAGGAAAAAAGACAAAGAATGCAGGGTCAAAAGATACCTGCTGATAGAAACATTGTTAAATTCGTAAGTATTTTACCAAATAAGTTACAAAACTCCTGATTCCCCTGTGTTGATTTAAGATTTTTGATCTTCCCTACAGCAATTTCATAGCTTTCTTGGGTAAGATTCTGCAGGTAAGCTGAGGAAATGGGTAAGAGAACAGGATGTCTCCAAATACGTGCACAAACCACAGCCATCAACCTCAAAGACCTCAGAGCACACTGGCTACAGCCACTAGCTACAAGGCAGCACCATCCTCCCATAGTGAGGGAGAAAGGAGACAAGCACTGACAGAATGTTTAATGCAACAGAACTTTAATATTTTTATACAAAAAAAAAAAAAGGTTTAAAATTGTAAATGTCTGCTAAAAAACACATAACCTGATATATCCCACTCAAGAAAATGTTTCTTCGCATTTTCTCAGTTCTTGAAGTTGCAGGTGGGGCCACAAGCAAATTTGGTCCCGGGTGGGGAATGCCAAACTGCTGAGCTTGTGCGTTTGAAGTATCGAGGCTTGCTCTTGCCAAAAATGTCCTCCAGCTTGGGGCTTGCAATTAACCCGAAGAGCTCATCAACATCCACTGGGTGATAGTATTGGTGGATAATAGCTTGATTAAGCTGAGACCCTAAAAATAAAAAAAAGCAGACTTATGAACAGGTTTTCAGTGTTCTGCTTATGGTATCCCTTCTGTCAGGGCCAACAGGATAGTCACTCTTCTCCATCCATACCTGAAAAAAAACTGTTGCAACCCATACAGTGAGTATGATTAACAGCTTTCCCGTTCATTGCAGAGCTCTGAACTCCAAACCCATCTTCAGGTTGCCAACAGTACTTGTTTTAAGTCACTCTTCACCACACTAAAAATATCCCAAACCTACCACATCTTGGTTTCCCCTCAGGAGGATGGGCTGCTCCATCAGCAGTGAGCTCCCACCATTCTTTCACCCCCCCCTCCCCAAATCCAAACACACACACAGGACTCTGGTTTAACTCCAACACAACAGCACTTGCAAGAAAACAGATCCAGCCACCCCCCCAGCCAGCAGCTGCCAGCACTGCAGTCTCACACACTCCTGAACCGCACTTTAGGGAAGTTGAGATGACACTGAGCAAGTCCAGAAAGCTCCAGCTTCCCAAGGAAGGAATTAGAGCCCAAACAACACTTGGCACCTACCGTCAGCCCAGGCAGGGACAGGCTTCCGAGGCGCGCTCTCATCATCTGTGGAATCATCGCTGTTCAGATCCATCCCGTAGTTATTTTCGCTTACCTTGGGGGACCTGAATATCTTCATGCTCTTCGGGGGCTTTAAGCAGGATGTGGAGATAGATTTCTGAAAGCACAGAGAAGGCACTTACTAGGGCAGGAAGCAGACCTTGCAGCCTGGCAGAAGAGGTTGCTTTGCTAGGACAGGCTACCCAGACCCATGCAGCCTGACCCCCTGCAGGCACCTCAAAGCTCCGGCGTTAAGGAGGCCAACAGACTGCACCAAGATCCCAGATGAGATCCCACAGCAATATAGCGTTAAGGTACCTAGGCAGTATCCTCACACTGACCATAAGCCAAAAGTTAAAAGGTACCTTGGCAATGCCCAATGTTGGGCAAGGAATTTTGCAGTAAAGGGAAGGTAGCCAGAAAGAGAGCAGGCTTCCAAAGCAGATTTCACATTCATTTTCATCCTTAGTTCAAAGTAATGAGAACATAAAGGTTATTCAACTGTGTATGAGATACCTTTGACACATTATCTGTAATATTCTTACTTACAGGTAACTTGGGTGGAGATTTCCTGTAACATCCAGAAGTGCTCACATCCCTCCCTCTTCTGTCTGATCTGTTTTGAAACCTTATCTTGCTGGAAGCCAAGCTAGAGCCCAGGACTGCACACTGCAGCAGGCAATGCCAACTGCTTGCTCAACCTGCAGCCCCCAAGCTGTGATGTAGGGCTTCCCAGTACCTAACCAGAAAAAAAGCTAGGGCTCCATTTCACTTTGAAGCTGCAGGCTGGAAAAGCACAAGTCAAAGCTTGAAGGGACCCCCTGGCTTTGTGCTGAGGAACAGAAGATGACCAGGAGACCTGACAGCTGTATGTAGCACAGAACTGACAGAGGAACCAAGAAGGCATCATTACAGAGAAATCCTCCCCAAACTTTAAGAGCTCAACATGCTGGGGGACCTCTCTGAAGTGCCTGCATCCTAATGCATGCAGTACAGGACATAAGCCTGATGAAACAGAGGTGTAACAGGACTACAGCATTGTTGGGATCATGGAGATGTGGTAGGATGGCTCCCATGACTGGAGAGCTGCAGCAGAAGGCTACAGGCTCCTTGGGAAGGACAGGCTACGAAAAGATGGAAAAGAACTCACCCCTTATATGAAAGAGGGGCTAAAGAGTGCACAGAGCTCTGCCTGGGATGGGTAGACAAGGAGCTAACAGAGAGCTTTTGGGACAGAGTTAAAGAGGGCAGGGATATACCTTCTGGTGGGGGGGGAGGGGGGGTCTGCTACAGCCTGACTGACCAGGATGCCTTCTGACAACCAGATGGGGGGCTTAAGACCCCAATACCTGCTGGAGGCACAACACAGCAGGATATAAGCAATCCAGAAGGTTACCAAACTACAGTGAAGGCAGCTTCCAAGAGGCAGAGGAACCAATAAGGAGAGGTACTCTGCTGGACCTCACATTCACCACCAGGCAGTGGCTTGTTGGCAATGTGAAGGTCACAGCCTTGGGGGCAGCATGCAGGAGATGGTGACATTCAGGTTCCTGAGGGGAGCAAGGTGGGCACACAGCAAACTGACAGCCCTGCACTTCAAGAGAGCGGGCTTCAGCCTCTCCAAGGATCTGCTCAGAAGAGTCCCACAGCACAAGGCCCTGGAGAAAAGAGGAGCCCAAGAAAGCTGGTTAATATTCAAGGATCACCTCCTCCAGACTCAGGATTGGTGCATCCTAACAAAGAAATCAAGCAACGATGCCAGGAGGCCTGCATGGCTGAACAAGGCACTCCTGGCCAAACACACACAGGACGGAAGCGTACAGAGGGCAGAAGCAAGGACAGGTAACCCGAGAGGAATGCAGAGACTGTCTGAGCATCCAGGAAACTGAAACCTAAATGAAATTGGATCTGGCTAAGGATGTACAGGACAAGAAGGGCACCTCTAAATACATCAGTGATGAAGAGA
This sequence comes from Netta rufina, assembly GCF_964035555.1. NCBI lineage: Eukaryota > Metazoa > Chordata > Aves > Anseriformes > Anatidae > Netta > Netta rufina. The sequence goes on along the minus strand of NW_028168846.1, from coordinate 5,386 downwards.
AGGCTATGGAAAACATGGGCCCATTGCTGAGCAGGATGGGGTACCTAGTTACACAGGACAATGAGAGGCTGAGGTAGTGACTGCCTTCTTTGCCTCAGTTTTCACCAGCAAGCTTGGCCTCCAGACAGCCCAGGTCCCAGAGACCAAGGAGAAAGGGGGTGAGTGGTACAAAGTCTAGCTGGAGGCCAGTAACCTGTGGTGTGCCCCACGGGGCCAATGCTTGGGGCAATCTTATTCAAGATCTTCATTAATAGTGTAAAAGATGTGTCAGAGCTCACCCTCAGTGAGTTTACAGATGACACCAAACCAGAAGAAACCTGGACAGGCTGGAGAGAAGGGCCACAGAGATGAAGGAACTGGAACCTCTCCCCCTGAAGAATGGCCAAAAGAGTCAGGACTTTTCAAGTCAAGAGTGTTTGAAAGCTCAAAGTGGCAATCTTATCCACATATACAAATACCTGAAGGGAAAATGCAAAGAAGATGGAAGCAGGCTCTCTAGTGGTGCCCAGTGGGCATGAACTAAAATCCAGAAGGTTCCATCTGAGCATCAGGAATTACTTGTTTGCTATGAGGATGACTGAGTGCTGAACAGGCTGTCCAGAGAGGTGGCAGTCTCCCTCCTTGGAGGGATTCAAAAGCTGTCTGAAAACAGTCCCAGGCTAACCACTCCAGGTGGCTCTGCTTGAGCAGGGGAGTTGGACCAGAAAACCTCCAGACATCCCGTCCTACCTTCACCACTCTGGAATTCTATGAGCCCTAAATCTGCACGGTAATTGGATTGAATGTAAAACAAGAATAAGAGGATGTAGAAGTATACATCTGTAGAAATACAAGCAGCATCACTGTACTTTGACTTAATCACTCTTTTTAGGAGTTTTCCTCCCCTGGTTTTGTAGAAAAGCCCCAGGAGAACATACCACATACCTTCAAGTACTTGACTTTTGTACACATGGGCCTACCACTCACATGTTTCATGGTAGATCTAGTTTCTATTCTTTAAAGCTCTCAAATTAGTCACAGAAGAAAGAAGTCCAGCAAGATGAAGAGGTACTGGTCAGACACAGGACAAGAGAGCCTAGGAAGGGGAGTTTACTGGGAGAGGCTGTACTCAAGGCAGTTTGGCTTTTTGAGCACTGTTCTCTGCACCCTTACAGATTTTAGGTCTAAGCAGCTCCAGTTCAAACTCCTGGACACTTAAACAGATGACAGCAAGACTTTACAGGCAGGTCTGAATGTTTTGCTATAGTGCAGCTAAATGCTCTGCACACTGAACTGACACCTCATGATGTGCTGCCATCATGTGGTCATTCCCAACAGCTGTTCAAAGATAAGATTTGCTTTGCCTTCAGGTTCTCCTGTGCTGAGCTCTTGGCCAAGCACCAGAGAAGAAAGGCTTCCTGGTCCTCACTCTGCACAAACTCCAGTTAACCCCCTACAACATACATTAAATGATTTCACCTCCTGCTCACCTCTCTTCACCTCACTGCTTCACTACTGCTGAAGCAATTTGCAGGCTGATTCCAAACCACTGAATTCAATTAGATATGATAGACCCATTTCAAGGGCTCCACTAGAACCTAAGCTCACCTTTACAGTTTTGCTCAGACACATGTTGGAGGCAGCAGAGGATGATTCTGGTTGCTTGATTTTTTTCTCCTCTGCCAGCTGCTGCCAGGGCTCCTCCAGATCTTCTTCCTGTTAAGACATAAGAATTCAGTCATTCATTCACTGAAACAAAACAACCAGACTCTCTCTGGAATTTAGCCATATTTTCTGGGGCCCTTGATAAAATCCTCTGTCCCTGTCTTCTTCTGCAGGGACAAAAAAGAATCAAAAATGATGCAGATGAACTGAGAACTGGCTTTGGTCAGTGAGATCAAGTAAATCTTGCATTCAGATCAGCAATGTCTCTAGAGCCCATACTCACCTTTATCACCTTTACCATGCTCACCCAGGTATCAGGAGTCATTGAAATGGATTCTGGTTGCCTGACTCTCTCCTCCTGCCCAAGCAGCTGGTACAGCTCTTTTGGGCTCTCTCTGGTCTAATAAATAAGAAAGCCTTTCACTGCTAAAGCTCCCTTTCAGCCCGAAGAACTTTATCCAGAAGCTTCTCCTGCCACTCTCCTTAGCAGGGAAGAACAACACATAGCTAACAAAGGCAGGAACTGTAGCCACTTCGAATTAGATTCAGCTTCTCCCTTTCTGGAGGAGTTTTGCTGTGTCTCACTCCAGCCCAGTTGCTGGTTATACATAAATAATTCAGACCTTCATTAAAATTATATAGGAAAAAAATACAAGTTTGGAAGTCATTAGCCTAGTGAATAAGGGCAGCAAGAGCAAAAAGGAAACGAAGAATTTATCCTTAAGAGTAGCAGCATTTGGTACTTTTTTTTTTTTAAACCAATGAACAAGGCAGAAGAAAGTGACATTAACTTAAGAGTGGAAAGAAAATGTTACTGTGATATTTTGAGACAAGCAGACTAAGCCATGATATTCTTTGTGCAAGTGAAGTTACATGAAGCTATATGATACCTGAAGCTTGTTATGGAGATCAATCTCCAAACAGAGGAAAGGAATATGTACATTTTTAGAAGCATCTCTTACTAATTTCCATGTTCATTTAAATATCAGTGAACATGATTTGGAGATGCTCCTCATAGTGTGGTTGTAGGTCAAATCTTCCGCAACAGTAATGTTAGGAGGCTGACAATGCTCATCTGTTGACCAGAAAGTGACCTTGTAGCAGAACTAACTTATTCTTGTACAAAGTATTTAGAAGAATATCATGCCTGACTCAGTTTTACTGTATCTGTTTCCTCTAAATAAAGTTGTAACAAATTAGAAAATTTCAAGTAGTAACACAGGACTTGGAAAGCAAGCCTGATCTTTAAAAGTCTACTTATTCCAGGCCTTACTGCTTTACAACAGAATTTGTCACAAGACCTCTCACTCCCCACCTTTATGCATTTTTCAGTAAACACCACTGGCTCCAGCTGAGGTTGTGGGGACTTCTCTCCCCTCTGCTGTTTGAGAACCCTGGGGAACAAAGCCACAGTTTAGTTATACAGGAAAGCATGTTCCATCCCTCCCTGCTAGCATTCTTATAGCCTCTTGCTTTAGCACCCCATACCTTTGGGACATCACATCACATGGCTGACTCACATCAGCCTTCCAGTTCCAGCAATATTGTTTATGTTTACTGCTTCACCATGCCTGTTGCTAAGTCCCCTTCTCCAGAACAGAAACAGGATAATACCTCTCCTTTACTTGCTCCACCTGTCGCTGCTCTACAGGACTTCTCAGTTCCAAAGCTTTCTTTCCTTTTTCTTTCACTCTATCTTCTCTCCTTTTCTGCAGTAGTTCATGCTGCTCAAATTCATCTTCCTCCTGAGGAAAAAGAACCCTTGTAACCCTCCAGCTCACACATGGAAAGATTGTAGGATATGAAATGACTGCTTTGATACAACCCATTCTCATTATATCCCATTCTTACCTTCCATAACCTGCCCACCTGTTGAACAGTATTTCCCTTCTGTCTCCACAAGTTCCCTTGCACTCAAACTCAACATCAACTGTCTAGACAGAAGTCTTGCAGCACAGATGCTTTTGTTTCCCCAGATCTCTGCAGATCCTGGCAGTAATTTCTCCCTGTTCCACCAGGCAGACCAATACACAGGTTCCCTGCTACTCCTTTCCTTTTCTACACACAGAAGGAACCTCAAGTTGCTCTTACCACCTTCAGCATTTTCTGTTTCCGTGCATCAGTTTCTCCAGGTTTCTTTAACAGTTTTTTCTTGCTCCATTCCTCTGACACTCTCTCTTCCCGCACTTGTGAGAGGCGCACCTGAGAAAGACATGTGTCTGCTCCACTGCCCTGAGGATGCACACCACAGTCTTTCCCAAACGGAGGATGAGGAGAGCCTCTGAAGTCTGATACTTCAGGCCTGAGACTTAGAGACTGAGAACTCAGCATCCAGCAAGAAGCAAATGTGCCCTGAAGTTAGCACCAACCTTGTGCACCAAGTCCAACACTTACTACAGGTCATGTGAAGAGACACCCACCACCTGGAGAGTCTGGAAAAAAGAACAGACAGTTACCCAACTCCAAAATACATGCTTTCATCCTGTGTGAGATTCTCTGCAGAACAAGGTTCTGGTTTATATTTTGCCTGCAGTGCTGCTGGCAACTGAACTGCAAACTGGGGATCTGAGAGCTGACTGAGCCCCAGACACTGTTCCTTTACCGGAGCTGTCTATCCCAATAAAAGCACTGACACATGCACAGCAGGAGACTAGCCAGGGCTACAAGTAATTTTGGCTGCTCAGGTTTTGGGAAAGGCTGAAAGGAGCACAATTCCTCTTCTTCCAGGGCTGACTCTTCCAAAGCTCACCTTAGCCCACCCCCCAAAAGGCTGGTCCACTCAACCATCCCTTTCCCTGGAGCTCTACCCAGGTCAGCCAGGCACAGCGTCCCTCAGCCCTGCAGAACCTGCACTGCTGTACAGAAGCAGCAGCACCACCTGCACACAGCCATCAACAGCCAATCCTGGCACACAACTTCTACAGGTCCTCAAAAAAAAAAAAGGGGTAAGTGCAAAGCTTTAAAAGCAGGGACTACACAAACACACACAGCCGCCACCACATCTACTAGTCACGAGCATTCCTTGCTTATTTGGTAGCTATTCTTCCTGCCATGCTTCTGCAGCCCCCTACAACCACCATGGCTTTGCTGTCTGCAATGCTGTGCAAACAACTGAGTGCACTGTAAGCCCAGTAACAGTCTCACCTGCAGGGCCTTTTCACAAGACAGTCAAGGGATGCTACCACATTCCTTGAATGCAGAGCACCGTAAATGCTGCATGTCAGAACAGGAACAGTTAGAATCACTACAGAGGTATGGAGAACAAAGCCCTCCCCTTGTTAGACAGAGAATTTCAAAGTCTATTTTAGATGCAGACTTACCCACCACCTGACTAGTCACCAACAGCACCAACCCAGTGCTTGCACACATCATGCCAGTGGCCTGTCTGCACCCGCTCCATCTCACAACTCCCTAACATAACACCATTGTTTGGAGGAGCCCAAAGCTTGGCCAGGCTTCTTACCTTCTCATCATTCTGTAAAGTCTTCTGCTGCATTCGCTTCTTCTTCTCTTCTTCCAGTTGTTCCACCCGCTCTCGAGCCTGAAGTGCCTTCCTCAGACGCTCTTCCCTCTTTCTGGAGAGGGTGTGCAAGAGGGGCCTGTTAGCTTGGTTTTGTCCTCTAACACAGAGGACAACGGGAACAAGGACTTGTGGCTCATTTTCTGGCAGAGCAGCCTGCCACAGATCATGCAAAGAGTTATTTTGCTTTGGTTGAGGTTAACCTCAACACATATCTGCATT
>NW_028168847.1:0-12040 GCF_964035555.1 Netta rufina | reverse complement strand
GTTGCCATTCCCAGTTTCTCCCCCCCGTGGCCACCCCATGGGGAACCCTATATCCATCCCATGGCCACCCCCATGCCCCTTGCCACCCCTATATCCACCCCATGGCCCTGACTAACCCCATATGCACCCCATGGCCTTGACCAAACCTATATCCATCCCATGGCCCCCACCATGCCCCTTGCCACCCCATGGCCTTGACCAACCCTATATGCACCCCATGACTCTGGCCACTCCTATATCCACTCCATGGTCTTGATCAACCCTATATGATTATGGCCACCCCTATATGCACCCTATGGCCACCCTATGGTCATGGCCACCCCTATATCCACCCATGGCCTTGACCAACCCCATATGCACCCCACAATTACGGCCACCCCTATATACACCCTATGGCCATCCCATGCCCCTTGCCACCCCTACACCCACTCCGCGACCACCCCACACCCAAACCCACCCCAATACCCACCCCAGCCCTTCCCCACCCTTACCCCGAGCCCTTCCCCAATTGGGGGGGGGTCGGTACCGACGCGTGCCCCCCCCCAGGAGGGAGCAGGCGCTGGAGAAGCGCTACCCGGGGCTGTTCAAGCCGCGGGCGCCGCGGGGGCTCCTGCACGGGAACGCCGTCGAGACCCTCATCAAAAAGCGCAACGTCCCCCAAAAACTCTCCCCCCACGGCAAGCGGTGCGCCCCCCCCCCCGGGGGGGTTATGGGGTGGGGGGGGAAATTCCATGTGTATTGGGGCTGGGGGGGGCGCTGGAGGGGGTGAGGTGAAGGTGCGGGGGGCTTTGGGGTGGGGAATGGGAATGGGGTTTGGTGGGGTGGGGGGGGTGGGGGGGGTGTTTGGGGGATGGGGGGGGGGTTTGGGGGGGTGGGGGGTGAGGTGGGACACTGGGGTCTCATTGGGGTGGGGGGGGGGTCTTGGGTGACTCGGTCCTTTGGGGGGGGTCTGGGGGTGCAGGTCCCTGGGGATGGGCTCTGGGGGGGGTGCAGGTTCTAGGTCCCTTTTGGGGGGCTCTGGGGGTGCAAGTCCCTGGGTTCCTTTTTGGGGGGGGGGCTCTGGGGGTGCAGGTCCCTGGGTCCCTTTTGCCTTTTGGGAGGGCTCTGGGGGTGCAGGTCCCTGAGGGGAGGGCTCTGGGGGGGGTACAGGTTCCTAGGTCCCTTTTTGGGGGGGGGTCTGGGGTTGTAGGTCTCTGGAGGGGGTGCAGGTTCCTGTGTCCCTTTTGGGGGGGCGTGCAGATGCCCAGAGTCTTTTTTTTTTTTGGGGGGGGGGCCACAACCCCATGCGCCCTGATCCCTTCGGGTCCCCTTGGAGACCTCCCACGGGCGCGCACCCCCTCGGGGTATTGGGGGGGGGGGGGGGGGGCGCATTTTGGGTGTGCATCACCCACTTGCGAAAGGAATGCCGGTGTTGGGGGGGGGGTGCTGCTGTGTCCCCCCCCCCCCCATATGTGTGTGTGTCCCCCCCCCCAGCCCTGACATCCTGAAGCCGGAGGTGCTGCTGCCCAAGCTGGACGCGGCCATGGCGCAGGTGACCCTCCCCGGCTGCCCCAAGGGCCCCCCCTCGCCGGGGCGCAGCCGCCGAGCCAAGGGGCGCCACCGGAAAACGGGGGGGCCCCGGGGGGGCTGCGGGGAACCTGGACCCGAAACCGGCCCCCCCCGAGGTCTTCCCGGCCCCCCCCCGGCCACCGCCGGCCCCGATCTCCTCGGGGCACCCTGGAGGCTGTGGGACCCCCCCCCGCCTCCGTGCCCGATGTGGGGCCGGGGGGGGCGGAGGGTACCCAAGGGGTGCCCCCCCCGCAGCCCCCCACCCCTGGGAGCCTGAGCGGGACAGCGGGGCCGCCCGGGGGGGGCGAGGGGGGGCCGGGCAGCATCTCACCCCCGCGGCGCTGCTGTACCGGGCGGCCGTCACGAGGGGCCAGGTGAGTGGGGGGGGGCTTTTTTGGGGGGGGGGTCCCTTATTTTTTTAGGGGGGTCCCTTATTTTTTTTTGAGGGGGGTCCTTTATTTTTTGGGGGGGGTCCCTTATTTTTTTTGGGGGGTCCCTTATTTTTTGGGGAATGTCCATAATTTTTTTGGGGGGGGGTCTCTTATGTTGGGGTGGGGTTCCCTTATTTTGGGGAGGGTGTCCCATATTTTGGGGGGATGTCTGTTATTTTTTTTAGGGGGGGGTCCCTTATTTGGAGGGGATCCCTTATTTTTGGGGGGAGTCCCTTATTTTTCTTTTGGGGGGTCCCTTAATTTGGGGTTGTCCTTCATTTTGGGGGGTGTCCTTTATTTTTGGGGGGGTAACCCTTATTTGGGGGGGTTCCTTATTTTGGGAGGGGGTCCCTTATTTTTTGGGGGTGTGTTTTATTTGGGGGGGGGGGGCTGTTCCCTTATTTTTTGGGGGGGTCCCTTATTTTGGGGGGGTGCCTTATTTTTTTTGGAGGGGGGTCCCTTATTTTTTTGGGGGGGTCCCTTATTTTTTGGGGGGGTTGGAAATTGATGGGGGGGAGAAGACCCCCCCAGGACCCAGCCCAGCATTGGGGGGGGGGGTCAAACAGACCGGGGTCCCTTCTTGGAGGGGGGGCATTTCGGGACCCCTGGGTCCATCTCGGGGGTCTGGGGGGGGTCTGGGGGGGGGTCTGGGGCAGCCAGAGACCCCATGTCCCCCCCCCACGCCCCCAGAAGCGGGGGGTGTCGTCGGAGGAGGAGGAGGGCGAAGTGGACAGCGAGGTGGAGCTGCCGCTGCGGCAGAGGTGGGTGCTGCCCCCCCCCCAAAAAAAAAAAACCCAAACCCCTCCAGGAGCCTGGACCCTATTTAGGGGAGGGGGCAGAATCCCCCCACCCTCCCCGGGGGGGGTACGTGGTGACCTGTGGGTGCTGGACACCCCCAGGATAGGGGAAGGGGAATTGGGGGGGGGTGTCCATGGGTGCCCAGACCCCCCCCAGGGTCAGTGCTGGGGGTGTCAGCGGGTGCTGGGGTGCCCAGAATGGGTGCTGGGGGGGTGTCCTTGGGTGCTGAGCCCCCCCAGGATGGGTGCTGGGGGGCCGCCCATGGGTGCTGAGCCCCCAGGATGGGTGCTGGGGGCATCGGTGGGTACCAGGGTGCTGTCTGTGGTTGCCAGGGGGCACCCATGGGTGCCCAGACTCTCCCCCAGGATCAGTGCTGAGGGGTTTTTGGGTACCAGGATGCCACCGATGGGTGCTGGGGGGCACCCATGGGTGCTGAGAACCCCCCCAGGGTCAGTGCTGGGGGGGTTTCTGGGTGCCAGGATGCTACAGATGGGTGCTGGGGGGCACCCATGGGTGCTGAGAACCCCCCCCAGGATGGGTGCTGGGGAGTTTTTGGGTACCAGCACGCCACCTATGGATGCCGGGGGGCACCCATGGGTGCTGAGAACCCGGGTCAGTGCTGGGGGGTTTTGGGTATGGGAATGCTACAGATGGGTGCCAGGGGGCACCCATGGGTGTTGGGAACCCTCCCAGGGTCAGTGCTGGGGGGTTTCTGGGTGCCAGGGTGCTGCGGATGGGTGCTGGTGGGTGCCCAGACTCCCCCCCAGGATGGGTGCTGGGGGTTTTTGGGTACCAGCACACCACCTATGGATACCAGGGGGCACCCATGGGTGCTGAGACCCCTCCCCCTCTAACTTTTCCCCCCCCACCACCCCCTTAGGTGGCCCCCGGGCATGAGCAAGCGGCAGTCGCTGTCGACCTTCAGCTCGGAGAACTTCTCGGACGGGGACGGGGACGGGGACGGGGACGAGGGGCACACGAGCGAGCCCTCGCACAGCGCCACCCCCGACGTGGGCAGCACCAACACGGACGAGCGCCCCGACGAGCGCTCCGAGGACCTCCTCTCGCAGGGCTCCGAGATCCCCCTGGACGCCCCCCCCCCAGAAGGACCCGGCCGCCGCCACGGGGGGGGTCAGCCCCAAGGTAAGCGTGCACCGCCCCCATCCCGTCCCCAGCACCCTTGGGTGGGGTGGGGGTGACCCCTGGGTGGGGGCTCAGGGGGTGCTGGATACATGGGTGGGGGGTCCCGGACACCTGGGTGGGGAGGGGGGTCAGTAGGGTGCCCCAAATGTGGAGTGCTGAGGGGCTCCGGGACCCCTGGGTGGGGGCTCAGGGGGTGCTGGACCCATGGGTGGGGGGTCCTGGGCCCCCAGGTGGGTGGCACCATGGATGGGGGGGCAGTGGGGTGCCCCAAATGTGGGTGCTGAGGGGCTCCTGGACCCCTGGGTGGGGGCTCAGGGGGGTGCTGGACCCATGGGTGAGGGGTCCTGGACATCTGGGTGGGTGGCAGGGGATGGGGGGGCAGTGGGGTGCCCTAAATATGGGTGCAGGATGGGTGCTGAGGGGCTCTGGGACCCCTCGTGGGAAGGGGGTGACCCCTGGGTAGGGGCTCAGGGGGTGCTGGACCCCATGGGTGGGGGGTTCTGGACACCTGGGTGGGGAGGGGGGGTCAGTAGGGTGCCCTAGGGATGGGTGCAGGATGGGTGCTGAGGGTGCTGGACCCCTGGGTGGGAAGGGGGTGACCCCTGGGTGGGGGCTCAGGGGGTGCCCCAATGGTGGATGGGGTGCCCCAAATAGAGGTGCTGAGGGTGCTGAGGGGCTCCTGGACCCCTGGGTGGGGGCTCAGGGGGTGCTGGATACATGGGTGGGGGGTCCCGGACCCCTGGGTGGGGAGGGGGGGGTCAGTAGGGTGCCCTAGGGATGGGTGCAGGATGGGTGCTGAGGGGCTCCTGGACCCCTGGGTGGGGGCTCAGGGGGTGCTGGACCCGTGGGTGGGGGGTCCTGGACCCCCCAGGTGGGTGGCACCGTGGATGGGGGGGGGCAGTGGGGTCCCCCAAATACGGGAGCTGAGGGGCTCCGGGACCCCTGGGGGGGGTCACAGTGGATGGGGGGGGGGCAGTGGGGACCCCAGGGCTGGGTGCAGACAGGGAGGGGGTCCCCCAGAGCTCCCCCCCCCACAAAACAGGGTCCCATAGGAAAGGGGGGGCTCAGGGTTACCCCAGGCCCAGCTCCCCCCCAGTTGGGGTCTCCCTCTTCCACATGCTCCTGGGGACCCCAGAGACCCCCCCCCAGGACTGGATACCACCTCAGGGCCCCCCCAGGAGGAAATAACAGGGGAGACCCCCCCCCAGGACTGCACACCACGAGGGGGGGGGGCTCAGCATCACTGGGGGGGGGGCCCAGGAACCCCCCCATAGCAGGGGGTGGGGGCCCCAGAGGCCACATCCCACAGGTTAGGGACCCACCAGAAACAATTAAAACCCTGAGGGGGGGGTCCCAATGCCCCCCCACAGCCCTGTTGGGGGGGGGGTCGGGGGTGTCTGACCCCCCCCCACCCCAAACTCTCCCCAGGTCTCCGAGGATTCGGACTGCGACAGCGCGGAGCTCGACCACTCGGGCAGCGGCGAGGGCCCCCCCCGGCCCGCAGCCCCCCCCGCGCCTGTGACCTGCACCCCCCCCTACCCAAAAAAAACACCGCCACCACCCCCCACCTTGCACCCCCCCCACCACACACACACTTGTACAGCCCCCAAATATTTATATAAATATTTATCGATCTCTACAGAAAGCTCCGTGCTGTCTCTGGGGGGGGGGGGCACTGGGGGGTATTTTTTTTTGGTGGGGGGGGGTCTGTCAGCTCCTTGTGTTGGTGTAGGTCCTACTGGAATGGGGAGGGGGGGAGAAAATCTGCTGGAAGGGGGCAGGGGAATGAGGGGGGGGGGGAGGCAAGGGGCTGAGCCCCTTCTGGGGGTGTCGCCACCCTTGTTACTGGGGGAACTGGGAAGGCGTTGGGACCCCCCCATGGGGAATAATAAGGTGGGGGGGGCACCCACTCTCTCAAAATCCACCCTGGGGGAGGAGGGTGGTGCTGGTCCTTACTGGAAACCAGTACCCAAGAGCAGAAAAGCTGGAAAAACGCCCACAAATTGGAGAGAAATGCCCCAAATTGGAGAGAAATCCCCATTTTTAAACCCAAAAAACACCCCTGAAACCCCCCCAAAAAGCCCATTTATCAGAGGGGGGGGGCCCTACCGGGAGAGGGTTCAAAGAAAGACGGAGACAGGCAGGTCCATTAAACCAAAATATGCTCCAGTTTCTATTCACAAGGAAAAGCTCCAGTCCATCTTTTTTATTATTATTATTATTATTTTTTTGAAAAATTGCTCCTGACGTTACAGAACTAAACTGAAATGTTTTCGTCGTCTTCTCTTCCACTCGTTCAACATTTCATGACAAAAACAGAAACTTCATGAGCCGAAAAAGGGGGGGGGGGGGGGGGGGAAAAGGGGACGGGAGGGGGGTGGGTGAAGGTGTGTGGGGTGAGAGGGGAAAAGGGGTGGGGTGGGGAGAAAAAAGAGAGAGAAAAGCTTTTATAAAAACTAAGATCTGGGGCCCGGCGGGTAGGGGGGCCGAGCGGAGAAAAAGGAATTAAAATGCTGTAATTAAAAAAAAAAAAAAAAACGAAAAAAAAAACGAAAAAAAAAAAAAACAAAAAAAAAAACCAAAAAACCAACCAAAACAACCTGGTGAGTGGCCGCGGAGAGCGATGGAGGAACCGAAAAATTTACAAACTAGTTTTTTTTTTTGTGTTTTTTTTTTTTGTGTTTTTTTTTTTTCTCCTTTTTTAAAACCTGGGGCTGGCTGCTAGGGGGCTACACAGATGGATGGTGAGGTGAGGCCGAGGGTCCGCGGGCGGCGCCGGGGCCCTAGCTGCTTCCCATGCCCCCGGTCTCGGAGGAGAGCCTGCAACGAAGAAGAGGGCGTCAGAGGGGGCTGGGGGGGGGAAGAGAAAGAGTTTTTGGGGGAAAAAAGAAGGGTTTTGGGGAAAAAAAGAAGGGTTTGGGGGAAAAAAGGGGGTGTAGGGGGGAAAAAGAAGGGTTTTTGGGGAAAAAAAGAAGGGTTTTTGGGGAAAAAGGGTGGTGGTAGGGAGAAAAAAGGGGTTGGGGGGATGAGGAGGGGAGGAAGGGGTTCCCCCCCCCCCCAGGAGGGTGGTGGGGACCCCCCCGTGGTCAAAGCTGGGGTTATGCGAAAGCAGCGTAGGGAGGGGGGGCTCAGGGTTGTGCCCCCCCCCCCAACTGGGAGCTCTGTGGGGGGACCCCAAAGACCCCCGAGTGCAGGCAGAGGGGGGCAGCGGGGAGGGGAGGCAGCGAGCTGGGGGGGCAGAACCCAAAGGGGGGGGGGCACGGGGAAATTAGGGAGGGTGTGGGGGGGGGCACAGGGAGGTGGGGGGGGCACAGAGCAGCAGCTCCAAGCGAGGGGGGGGGCGACAGCAGCAGCGCCCAAAGGAACCAGGGGAGGGGGCAGCGCGCGTGGCCCCCGAGGAGGGTGGCAACGAGCCCAAAAAAAAAATAAAAAAATTAAAAAAAATTAAAAAAAAAGGGGGGGGACCCCCGCTGGGCCCCCCCCTCCCCACCCGCAGCACAGATCTAGCAGAGCAGATTCTCACCGTGGCAACTTTATTACAGGTACAGACAGAAAAAGAGACAGGCGAGGCCGCGAGCCCCGCGGGCACCCGACCCGGAATGCAATTAAATCCAGACTCGTTTATTCGGTAACGAACCCCACCCCCCCACCCCTCCCCCTCCCCATCCCAACATCCCACAACCCCCCCACTGCCGCGATTGCAACCGAATTCCTAAAAAAAAAAAAAAAAAGGAGGGGGAAAAAAAAAGCAAGGGTTGTAAGCTAGAGGAGTCAAGGAGGGATGGACGGGGCAGCGGGCTGGGAAAAAATAAAGGAAGAATTTAAAAAGAAAGCAGAAAAACGGCTACGAAACACCCCAAAAAATAAAAAGTAAAAATAAAAATAAAAAATAAAAAATAAAATAAAAAAGGAGGAGGAAGGAAAACCCGCAAGGAAACCCAAAATTAAGATTTAGGAAACCCAAAGTTAAGTTTCGGAAACCCAAAATTCAATTTTTTTTTTGCTCGAGTCTCCTCTAGGGGGGCTCCGCGCTGTGTTACCACCCCCCCCCTCTTTCCCCCAGCCCTTTTTTTTTCTTTTTTTTTTTTAAAGGGGGGGGGCTCAGTAGGGAGAGAACCTCTGCTTCTCCGCCTTGAGTTTGTTAGAGACACACGGCACGGCCGGGGCGGAGGCGCCCTTAGCAGCAGACACAACATTTAGAGCCAGGAGAGGGACAGGTTTCATGCCAAGCAGACTGGAGACACAAGGGGCGGTCGGAAGAGGGTTGGGGAGGCTGGCGGGTGCTTCGGAGCCCCCCCCCGTGGCGAGCGAGGGGGTGGTGGTGGAGGAGGAAGAAGAAGAAGGGGTGGAGGGTTGAGAGAGGTTGATGCTGAGGTGGTCAGGGATCGTGACGGAGGCTGCCTGGGAGGAGGGTTTAGCGCTTTCTAAACTGTAACAGAGGAGAAAAGGAACAAAAAAAAATAAAAAAAATAAAATAAAAAAATAAAAAAAAGAAAGAAAAAATGAAAAAAACAAAAAAAAAAAGGGTGGGTGGGTGGCTGGCAACAGCGCGCGAGAAGCACAGGACAAACAGCGTCAAACCGCATGGGGTCGGGGGGGGGACACGGGGATAACGGCACCCCCAGGGGGACGACGACACCCCCAGAGGGACAACGGCACCCTAAGGGGGACAAGAAGACCCCAAGGGGCTATGCTGGGCCCCAAAAATGTGGGACCCCCCCTCGCACGCACCCCCAGCCCCGTGTCGAGCCCTGGGCCTCGACACAGAGCCGAGAAGAGGGGGGGCGGCCGCTGCTCCTGGCCCCCAGCAAATGGGGGCAACCCCATAGGTTTGGGGGCAACCCCACAGGTTTGGGGGCTCGGCTCCTCCACCCTAAGCCCCCCCCCAAGGGGCTGAGCAATGGGGGGAGCAGTGGGGGCACCTCGCCAGCCCTAAAAACCGCCGCTCCCAGCCCAGCTGGCTGTGGGGACAGCGGGGTCCGCGCCCCACACATATTAGGGTGGGTTTAAAGTGGTCCTGGGGGGCTCAGCCCCTGCCCCCAAAGCCCTGCCAGACCCCACAGGGGAGCCAGAGGTCCCCACGCAGGTTTGGGGTTGCCCCATAGATGCTCGGGGGCTGCTGCTCCGAAGCAGGAGAGCAGCACCGGGCGCTGCGGGATCCACAAGATCCCCCACATCCCGCTGGGGACGCGGCCCCGAGCCTGGGGGTGCTCCCCGAGCCCTCACCCCATAAAAAAAAAAATAAAATCCCTCACAGCACCAGCGACGGGTCCAAAGCCCACAAACCCGCTCGGCCCCCGTGGCCTCAGCTCTTTCCTGCAGCCTCCCGGAGCCCAGGAGGCGATGGCACGGGGACAGCGGGGAAAGGGGGAAGGAAGGGGCACGGAAAAAGGGAAGGGGAAGGTTGAAAAAAATAGAAAAGAAAACAAAATAAATAAAAAAAACGGGGAGGGAAGCCCCTTCCCCTCACGCTGGGGGGCACGAGGGTGGTCCCAGCCCTCCCTCCCCGCGCCGCCTCGTTACGGGAGCCTCACCTGACATTAATTAGATACTGGGCCAAGCTAATGCTGGCTGCGGAGCCGGTGATGGTGACCTGCCTGTCGGTGGAGCCCTCCACCGGGTTGGCAATTTTGATCTGCGCCCCGGACATCTGGCGGATCTCGTTGATCTTGGCGCCCTGGCGCCCGATGATGCAGCCAATCAACTGCGGGGACAAACGCGGCTTCGTTAGCGGCCAGGTTCGTTAGGGCACCCTGACCCTCATTAGGGCACCCCCGACCCCCACCAGGGCACCCTGATCCTTATCAGGGCACCCCCAACCTTCATTAGGGCTCCCCGACCCTCATTAGGTCACCCTGCTCCTCATTAAGGGACCCCAATCCTCACCAGGGCACCCCCAACCTTCATCGAGACACCCTGCTCTTCATTAGGGCACCATGACCCTCGTTAGGGCATCCCAATCCTCCTTAGGGCACCCTGCTCTTCATTAGGGCACCCTGATCCTCATCGGGACACCCTAATCCTCATCATTAGGGCACCCCGCTCTATATTCAGGCACCCCAATCCTCATCAGGGCACCCCAACCCCCATCGGGACACCCTGCTCTTCATTAGGGCACCCCGACCCTCATTAGGTCACCCTGACCCCCACAGGGGCACCCCAATCCTCACCAGGGCACCCCCAACCTTCATTAGGGCACCCTGCTCCTCATTAAGGCACCCCAATCCTCATCAGGACACCCTCCTCTTCATCAGGGCACCCTGCTCTTCATTAGGGTCCCCTGATCCTCATCAGGGCACCCCACTCCTCACCAGGGCACCCCAATCCTCATTGGGACACCCCCAACCCTCATTAGGGCACCCTGCTCTTCATTAGGGCACCCCTGACCTTCATTAGGGCACCCTCAACCTTCATTAGGGCACCCCAATCCTTATCAGGACACCCTGCTCCTCATTAGGGGACCCCGCTCTTCATCGGGGCACCCCTGACCCCCTTCCCTGCCCACTATCGGGGGGGGGTCACCTGCAGGGACAGGGCTGGAAGGTTTTAAACCCCCCAGGAATGTTTAAAATGGCAGAGAAATGAGCAAAATCCACCCTAAATCCAGCTGGGAGGAGGAGGAAACGGCAGAGGGGTGCAAGGAGCCGGTTTGGGGGCGCAGCCATCACCCGTGGAGGGGCCACGAGCCTCTTTTGGAGTGTCTGGGGGGGGGTCATCCCGCCCTGCCTTCATGGGACGCCAAAGAGGGGCGGATTTGGGATCCCCCCCGCCACCCCCTCGTCCCCAGGGGTCACTCACATCATTTGGAATGGTGAGTTCGTGGAGGTGGTCTGAGCAGACGCATCCAAACCTGCTTGGGAGACACAGACAGAGACACGATGAGGTCGGGGGGGGGGGGGGGGGAGGTTGGTCGTGGGGTGGGGGGGTCACGGGCACCGCCACCGCCGCAGGCCGGCCAGCATTTGCTGCTGGAGTCCCCTCCAGGGCTGCTCGGGCAGGAGGGGAGGGGGCAGAGCAAGCGGTGAGGTTCCTCGAGCCCCCCACCCACCCCCCGGCACCCCCCCCCAACCACGATTTAACCCCCCCCCCTCCCTATAAAAACCCAAATTTATTTTGGCACCACGGGCTCTTCCTTCCCGCGGGGACAATCCCGGGGTAGCGTGACACCAGCCGGGGCAGGCAGCACAGGGCTGCTCGGGCATTTAATTAATCATTATCGTTATTAGCAGTAATTATTAATCATTTTTCCCCCTTCCCCTGCTACGGGGGGGCAGCAGGAGCCTCGAGACCTCACCGGGGATGGCGGGGGGGGGTTTTTTTTGGGGGGAGGGCGCAGCGGCGTGGCCATGCCGGTGAGGGCGACGCTGCCCCCAGCACGAGGGCTCAGCCGCTGGCTGCTCCAGGAGGGGGGGGGGGGAAGCCCCAAAAAGTTCCCCCCCCCCAAAAAAAAAGCAACAGGTGCCCACAGGCTGAGCCCTCCACCTCAATTCCGCTCTCCAGAGCCCGAGCTGACTCCTTCTGGGGGCTGTGGGGCCGAGGCAGGCGGCACCTCCAGCCCTTTTGCGGCTCCCCCTGGCCCCCCCCCCGACCCCCCCAACCCGTGCAGCGCTTCCCAGGGAAGAACGAGAGCCCCGGGGCGGGATGAATAAACCAAGAGAAGAACTACAGGTTTGGTGTTTTAATCATTACCCCAATAGCCTTTCACCTCTGGAGAGCTGGATTCAATGCCTGTTAAGATACAAGGGACAATGAGTTCGGCCGCCTCAGCTTTACAGCCCCAAGGGGGGGGGGATTTTTAATTTTTTTAAAGCCATTTTAGCGAGTTTGCAGCGAATTTGGCACAACCCAGCAGCTGCCTGCTCAGGACTGGAGTAGCCGGAGGGGAGAAAAGGGGGTGCTGCAGGCTTGGAGGGGGGGGGGAAAGCTCCCGGGGCGCAGCACGGAGACCCTGCCTGCTCCCTGCCTGCCCTGTGCGGCCCCCCACGACAAAAAAAAAAACCATTACCTGGCCAGGCTTCGCACTGAGAGGGTTTTTTTTGTGTGTTTTTTGGTGTTTTTTTTGTCTGTTTGAGAGCCCCGGAGGCCCCGCTAGAGGGGAGCCGAGCTCCCGGGTTGGTTTT